>NC_064411.1:13437500-13737500 GCF_023375975.1 Astyanax mexicanus | reverse complement strand
CATGTTGTACATTTTTATCACTCTCGATATTGCCTGTTGTGCTCTTTCCTGTGTGTGTGCTGTGCCTCACAGGAAAGCAAAGTGTTGAGAAAGTTAGGGGTTAATGCTGTGACACATTGCATTGTGGGACCTGTAGTAAGTCTAGTTGTAGTCACCAGGTAAACACGGTGGAGCTGCATGTAACCTTCATTCTGTCTTTTTTGTTAACAGAGCCACTGTTATTTTTTTTATGCCCAAGCTATCTGCACTGAATGCCAAGTACTTCACTGTAATTCTGTTTTGGCTCATCTTTCTGTTGGTAAAAAGAAGCAAGGTTTAGTTTTTACTCCAGAACAGGTGGAAAAGTTTAGCTGGTTCTGGTCATGGAGCCAGTGATGGAGAGCTGCCCTGAGCATCGAGTCAGGAGAAAAGTTACCAGATTAAAACTGATCCCCACTATCTTTATACACACTGAGAGTCAAGCACCCCAGCAACCAGCCCATGTCTTTATGGTGAAAATAATCAGTGACTGCAAAACCAGAATCCTTTCTGTACACTTAGGGACATAACCTACACTCTGTGCAAGGTGGTCTTGATGCTATCTTACTCCCACCAACAGTGTATTTTCATGCTCTTCACCTGTCTTGTTTAAACAGCAACGGTGATTTTGAATATATCTACGCCGATGAAAAACATTGGTCAATTCCAGGTAGCTGCGCCATTTAAATAGCAATACGCCAAAGTCAGACCGCGCCTGGCTCTTAAAGGGAATGGCAAGTGACATGGTGACTGTTTTATTTCACGATACATGCTTTTTGCACATTTTGAGCCTCTTTGGAGCAACTTTTCCTATCGTAAAGACACAGTGACACACCCTAAATCAAGCTGCATGGTGCACGGCTGACAGCTCACCTACAGATCACTAAAAGAGAGCCCTTAATTTCTAAGGAGATCCCATTAATGTGATTAAGTTGGTTTATTGGCTTTATTTAAAAATGGTGCCTTTGTTACATTTAACATTTTTGAAGTTTTCTAATGACCAGTGGCATAAAATTATTTTTAAATCATGATAAAATAATTTTTGCACAATAATTCCTTGAAAAATGTATGGTCCAATAAAAACAGTTTTTTGTGACAGGAGTACACTCAGGTATGAATATGAATGCAAAAAACATACTTTAGTAAATTTAACCCTTTTCTGCAAGCTCACAAGAAACCATTTTATCTTATCTAGGAGATCATTTTCACCCAGTTTCTTTCTTATTATTGAATCATTAACACTGATCTTAACTGAGGCGAGTGAGATCCTGCAGTTCTTTAAATGTTGTTCTGGGTTCTTCCTGGATGAGTTGTTCATGCCCTTTTGGAGTAATTTCTGTAGCTCAGTCACTCCTGGGAACTTTAACTACTGTGCCATGTTTTCTCCATTTCTGAATAAAAGCTCTAATAACAATAATACTACATATCGTGCATATAAAGCAGAATAAGATACGGCAAGTATTAAAACTGTATACATGCAGACAAAAATATATTTAGAGAAGTAAGAGTTAATCTTCCTTAATGTTCCGTTTTTAATCTGATTTTATGCAGTGTGCATTGCAGTTCCGTACTTTGCCACATGAGGTCACTAATTTCCGCTCTCTCAAATGTTCACTCGTTTTCACACAAAGTATTTCTTTATAAATCAGTTTCTAAAAATCTCACACTGTGCTGATCTGTGTGTGTGTGTGTGTGTGTGTGTGTGTGTGTGTGTTTAGAGTGGAACATGGAGGGAAGATCAGAATCAAACCTGGATTAAAAAAATGTAAGTTACACACACACTCGCACACACACACTACACACACACACTACACACACATACACTACATACAAACACTACACACACACACACAAACACACACACACTACACACACACACACACACACACACACTACATACAAACACTACACACTCTAAATATAACACTACACACACACTACACACACACTACACACACATACACTACATACAAACACTACACACACACACAAACACACACACACACTACACACACACACACACACACACACACTACATACAAACACTACACACACTAAATATAACACTACACACACACTACACACACACACACACACACACACACACTACATACAAACAATACACACACTAAATATAACACTACACACACAAAGTACAAACACGAACACTCACACATACAGGCACATACACTCTACATTAGAGGCCGACCGATCGATCGGCCAGCCGATTTAATCGGCCGATTTTTGTTATTTTTTTATCAATCGGCATCGGCCGATTTTCTTATTTGGCCGCGCCGATTTTAATCCGGCACATCTGCGGGCAGCTACTTGGAACGCAGCGCAAGGTTTCAAGAGTGAGCAAGACTTTCAACGGGTAAGGCATCCATTTTTACAATCCAGTGTCCCAAAGTCTATATTTTCTCTCATGATTAGTAATCTGTGATGTTGCTTCATTTACTGAAAAAGAATAGAATTTCAACTGCATCGGTGTTGTAGCATTTCTCTCCAAACGAAACTATGCTTAGCGTTGATGGCAGGAGTGCATTTGGAATGCGCCCTGACTATGCAAGGCAAGCCCTAAAATAACTGACGTCTCTTCTTCAGAAACGAAAATCTAAGTAAATAAAATCAAATTAACACTTGATATTTTCAGTATTTAAATTATTTTTAGACGAAATGAAAAAGGGCAGGACTAAAACTGTTTAAGGATATTTGCAGCATCAGCTGCGCTGAAATAATAATTACTGGTTAGTCAGGATTATTAGAGGACTGTACTTCTCCTTATATATAAACAGTGTTGGGCACGTTACTTTGAAAAAGTAATTAGTTATAGTTACTCGTTACTTCTCCAAAAAAGTAACTGAGTTACTAACGGAGTTACTCCACTATAAAAGTAATTAGTTACCAGTAAAAGTAACTATCGCGTTACTTTTTATTATTCGCCCGTCAAAAAAAGGAAATCAATTATGCATTTACTATTATTATTAGAAAAATAACAAAAAATAACAAACGATAATAAACCCAAAATGTTGAGAAAAATATAATCTAACGAATTTCAAAAAAATAAAACGAAATTCTCCACACAACCAAAGAAAATTACTAAAACTTGTAATACTGAAAAAAGCGGAAAAACGCTTCTGGGGATGAAATTTAACAAACCAAGCCACACTCAAAAGAAATATGTATATATAAAACAAAATAATGGACAAAAACAACAATTTAATGCCCGTTAAAATGGTATTAATATAACAGCTTCACCAAAAGAGAATAGAGCTTAGATCGTGCCCAAAAAATCCGACCCAGCCAGAGCCCGTGCACATTCTGCCCAAGCCCGAACCATAAACTGTCATTATGAGCCCGACCCGATCCGCCCCATAAACTGTCTGTTTTCGGGCTGATTGAATGAGCGAAATATAATCAGAATTATGTTAATTAACACTGTAACATAGAAGCATAGAACTATTATTTAATTTAAATGATTTTTAAGAACAGCTACACACAATGCTGCAAGTCAAACGCGGAGGCGTTCACGTGCGCCCAGAGCTACGTGATTACAGTTTTCATTATTATTATAGTTTAATTTTATTTTGTTTTTATTTTTTCTGTTCATTTTAGGGTGGGCTTGCTAGCGCGAGCGCTTTACACAAGAACTAACGGACCACGAGTGCCGCGCGCTCGGCACAACAACTCCCGCTGTACAACTCCGCTGTACAACAGCGCTTATAAATAAATTAAACACAAAAATGAGGGTATTCTATCAGTAATTTCAGTTCGTTTTAGTTAGTTTTATAAACACAAAATACAGTTCGAGATAGTTATGTTTTTCCTTTTAATTACCGTTTTTATTAGATTCAGTTAACACAAATGTTTTTCACTTTCAATTTTCGCTATTTCGTTCGCTTTAGTGAACAATAATAATTGGTTACTTAGCAACATTGTGATTATCACACCAGAGCTTTATATAAAATAAAAATAGGAGCCTGATTTCGGGTCGGTCCTCAGGTCAGGTGGGATTCGGGCAGAGAATCTAAGCTCTAAAATAGAAAGCAGCAGCACCACAAAAACCGGAGCAGCTAAAAAGAGCTTAACGTCCTTAATTCGGAACTTGGGTTGTCCACGGCAATCACTGAATTAATTAGAGCACGCAAATCGTCACAATTGTGCCTCACTTCACCACGCCAAACCACAGGCACAGCGGCCAGAAGCTCAAGTTCACTGGACAGAGGAGGGGTTAACCAGGGCAAAGCGAAATAAAAAAAAAAAGTTCATAGAGCGGCTAAAGTAACGTGCAGTAACGGGGTGTCGGAAATGGTAACGGCGTTATAGTTACAGTCATAGTAATTAGTTAGATTACTCGTTACTGAAAAAAAGTAACGGCGTTAGTAACTCCCAACACTGTATATAAATAAGCTTTATTGTAAACGAATTAATAAAACAAATAGTTTCTAAAATAATGGAGTTAAAATAAAACATCTCTTTTTCCTTCACTACAAACAGACATTAAATCATGCCGCCTCCTGCTGTTCTGCTGTAAAACTCACCCGTTTAAAGCGGTTTGCGCTGTTAGATATTAAATGAAACGATGAGCAGAATTTTCTGTTTTGTCGGGTTCTACTTTAGAACCCCCTCCAGACTTTTCTGATAAAAGCTCATTTTATCCTGAACCTATAAAGTCCGCGCTCTTCAGCTTTCTCAACTCATGTTCCGCTCACGCACCGAACCTCCAGTACAGCTGATGAGACGCGTTTCTCTGGCTAAGGAGCTCATTTGAAGAAGAAGAAAAAAACAGATAAAGCTATATTTAAATTACAGCACCTGTCTGTTTTTGCATTATTTATAATTTTATTCTTAATTTAAACGTCACCCATTTTTGTAAAATAATAGCTGCAGCCCTAATGTGAACATTTTATAACATTGTCCTCCCATGTCCATTCGTTTTCAACTGCATGGAGTTGAAGAAGAAATGAGCTTTGCCGTTTTGGAGTAACTATCTAAAGTTGTCACATTATGGAAGTCTTCTTGCACTCTGTTAAACATATTAAAATGAATAATTAATAGACTAACAGACTGCAACAAGTCATACATTTGTTAATTAGTAGGCCCCTACAGTAAATTTTATATAATAGCCAACATAATATTTCTACTATAAACATGAATATGAATATATAGAACATATGTTATATAATGAATAAAATAAAATGTTATGGATAATACAATCTAAATAAAATTAATATTTTTTTTATTAACATATAGTGATATAGTAACATTAAAGTCACTATAAAATGCTAACCTTATTTTCAATAAATTGTGTGAAGTTTACAACTGTTGTTCCTCCTCTTACTAGTATGATTTTAAGCATGCCAAATAAATATAATACGATAGCATATCGGCCCTAAAAATCGGCAGGTCACATCGGCCATCGGCTGACTCTGACCACTAATGATCGGTATCGGCATCGGCCTTAGAAAAACCCATATCGGTCGGTCTCTACTCTACATACAAACAATACACACAAACACACTACACACAAACACTACATAGAAACAACACACAAACACTACACACACTACATACACACCCAAATACACACACACTATATACACCCAATACAAACACACTACATACACTATATACAAACACCACACACGCATATACTACATACACACAATACACACAAACACTACACACACATACACTATATACAAACACTAAACCCACGTACACTACATACACACAATACACACAAACACTACACACACATACACTATATACAAACACTACACCCACGTACACTACATACACACAATACACACAAACACTACACACACATACACTATATACAAACACTACACCCACGTACACTACATACACACAATACACACAAACACTACACACACTAAACATACCACTACAGATACACTACACTACATACACACTACATACACACATTGTACACCCAAATACACACAATACAAGCACACACATACACACTACATACACACACATTCACTACATACACGTTAATTATAACACTACACACACATAAAAAATATAACACTACACACACACTAAATATAACACTACACACACACTAAATTTAACACTACACACTCTAAATATAACACTGCACACACTAAATATAACACTACACACACTAAATATAACACTACACACACACTAAATATAACACTACACACACTAAATATAACACTACACACACACTAAATATAACACCACACACTAGGGATGCAACGGTACAGTGTGGCCACGGTTTGGTTCGTATCGCTGTTCTTGGGCCACTGTTTCAGTTTGGATATATATTAATATTATCTAGCTCCAACATGCAGCACGTTTTTAGCCCTTTCTATTTCAAATCAACAAGGTGCTCCTACTCACACTTTCAGAGCCAATTAATAAAGTCACAGATTAATTCAAATCACAATATCTATTATAAAAAAGGAGCACTTATTCTTACCATTAGTCAAAAACAGGTAACTGAATCACATTGTGCTTTATCTGCTGACTGTCTTTTACCTTGATTATCAAACTCAACACTGAAGCCAAAATGTCCCGAACAGCGGATTTATAAGATGACGGCGCCTCTTCAAATATCCTTTTCTCCGTTTAGTGTTTACTGGCCCTGATCACGCAGCTGAGAAAGTTTTGTTTAATTAGTCCTCAAATCTTCAGCGTTTGCATTCAGAGCTGATTTGCTCCTGGAAAATTCAGAAAACAGTCTGATTGGTTGTTGCATGGTTGTGGAGAGACACGCTGACAGAAGTAATATATAAAAAACTATAAAATCAACTATAAAATATAATATACTTAAAATCTGCACAGTAACTATAAGTTATTATTAGTTATATTTATATCTGACATTTATAAGGATTTAAATTTATGTTCAGTACACAGACTTAATAACTGTAGCTTAATATAGCAGTTATAGGTAAGGGCGTAGGAGCGGGCTTGATATTGGGGGGGGACACATTTGCGAATATGAACCAAAGCCCACCCTATAGTTTCCTAGAACAACATTTGTGGAATTATTTTTTATCACAAATAATCATTTTTTTCTGTATTTTGTATATAATTAGTTACATCCAATAAAAGGTGATTTTACAGCCTAAACATGTTACTCCACATTACATTTACTGTTGTTAGAAAAAAATTATGCATGCAATGTCTGAATTATATATATAGTACAACAACTGATCAGTTATCACCTAATATTTAAAATAATATAACAGTATTGGTTATTATTATTATTATGTATTGTATGTCAATTCTGTTGTATATTTACATTTTCTTTGGTTCCTGCGCTTTTAATCTTTTTTTACTGAGAACACTTCTTTCTACTGAGAGAATGTAACTACGTTTCCTAGAGATTTTTGTCAGAAGTTAATATAAACGTCAGGACATGTGGTCTTACTGTGAACTACATATGAACAGAAGTCAGGTTAGATCAGTGTTTCTTAACCCTGTTCTTACATATTCTACTGCATATTAATACTGTTCTGCATATTCTACAGCTTCCTCTGTTTAAAGGCACTTTAATAAAGTAAGTGGTGGTATGATGTGTCTAATAAACTGCTGAATATACATAATGATTAATTTAGGATCCATAGGGGGCTAAGAGATTTTAACAGGTAAACTCAGTAAATGATTGTTTATTAGCTGATCAGTTGGATCTGATGGAAAACACAGTTTTAGGGCAGTGATGATCAGGGTTAAGAAACTTCTTTAAACTACCAACATTACCCAGTGTTGTACTAAATTCTGTCTATCCTCTACATCCAGCTTCTAGCTAACTGCAATCCTACATTAATAAACAGTTTGAAAATGAAATAGTGATTAGCTGATCAGGTACAGGGCAAGTTGAACATTACGTAGATAGTTTTTTTTTTTCTTTAATCTTGACCCCCAATCTAGGTAATTCCAAAGTTAAGTTAACTCACTAACACAGCTGCAGTTTATTAATCACAGTGGGGTTAATCTGTGTGCTGATTCAGAGACGTGTATTTTTAACCAGCTATCAGAAACATATCATCACAGTTTACATGATTAGATACCGTTACCTTTCTTTTAGAAAAAAAAATCACAGTATATCCATATCTTAAAATCAGCTGCAGCCGATCCCGCTGCTAAATCTCACAGCGAGGGAGGGGCTTCCCCCCACCAACATACTGACACCTCCGCGCGCCGCAATAACAGCAAGCTGATTGGCTGTTTCTCCTGAGAGGCGGAACTTAATTCCTGAACCGGCTCCGTGATTGGTCCGGTCTGTCTCCTCATTAATATCATTTTTGGGGGGGACAAATCCACCTGTTTCTAATATCCCCCCCTGGTTCCTACGCCAATGGTTATAGGCATTCTGCTGTTTGAGAGTTTTAACAGATGCTTATTCTCACTCAAATGCTGGAGTTTTAGAAACAAAAAATTAAAAGAGGAAAGCACTTTGACTGAACAGGAATTTATTTTATTTCACAAACATTTGAAATACACAGAAATATAAAGCTATATGTTAGCGTTCGTTTCTTATCACCAGGGCAGATTTATTTAAATATAAAATATATTAATTCATTAATTAAAATCTCGTCCAGCGCTCTAAAAAGCTGCAGGCACACGTAGCGAAGTTTGGCAGCGTCCGCACGGCGTGGGATTACCTCTGTTTTCTTAAAGAAAAATAGTTTTAATAAATAACCACAGATCAAGTGTAGTTTAAACTGCAAAACCATGATATAAAACTCAATATAAAAACACCACTGTCATATAACCAAGAGAGACATCAGGCAAAATGCACTTCTCCCCTCTCTCTCTCTCTGTCTCTCTCTCTCTCTCTCTTTCGAAGCTGAATTCAGAGCGACGCTACAAATAATATAAAACTAAAATAAGATGAGTGCGGAAAAGTTAATTAAATATTGTCAAATATAAATAATGGCTTGAGGTTTTGGTGAGCTATTTCCATGTTTTGAAACTGAAACTAACTGAAACTGAAACTTTTATTACTATCAGGCTTTTTATTCAGAAAGCCTGTGGTTGTTTTCAATTAGTTTTTTTAATGAGTTTATATTTTATATTACTTATTTATTTTGTTTATTTTTATTATTTTATTTATTATTTATTTTCACTACTATTATTTTTTATTCATAAGATATAAATTCTTTACTTTTTATGTGTCTTTTTTATGATCTTTTTAAAATGTCCTATTTTTCCTTTTTTACGTATATATTTTATTTGTGTAGAGTAAATGTCAGTTTTTATTTCTAATTTTTTTAAATATATTTTTTTATCTGTTTTAAACTGTAAATGCTCAGCTGCATTGTAAATGAGGATCCCCCTCCAGTGTAAATAATAGTTGATTGCTTGATTAATATTCAGTGTTGTAAACCCAGTTTTTACATAAACAATAAAGAGAATAGAGAATAAAATAACATTACTCTTCTCTTATATGAGCTGCTGGTGAATCTTCACAGTGTGACGCGCAGTCCCCCAGCACGCGCTCAGCAGCCCCTCCCCCTGGCCATGGGCGGGGCATGTACAGCGGGAGAGCGTTTGTTCACTCTGTTAGTGCGCACCCAAATACCGCCGTCCATCCGGGTGTATCAAACCAAACAGACCAAACCAAACGATTCAATAAAATACAGAGAACCGTCGCATCCCTAATACACACTAAATATAACACTAAATATAACACTACACACTAAATATAACACTACACACTAAATATAACACTACACACTAAATATAACAACACTACACACTAAATATATCACTAAATATAACACTACACACTGAATATAACACTAAATACAACACTACACACTAAATATAACACTACACACTAAATATAACAACACTACACACTAAATATATCACTAAATATAACACTACACACTAAATATATCACTAAATATAACACTACACACTGAATATAACACTAAATACAACACTACACACTAAATATAACACCACACACACTAAATATAACACTACACACACACTGAATATAACACTACACACACACACTAAATATAACACTACACACACAGTAAATATAACACTACACACACTAAATATAACACTTCACACTAAATACACTCTGTGTGTGTTCTTGTGTTCAGGGTTCTGTGATTTCACTCTGGATCTGAACACAGCGCAGCGTCGTCTCTCTCTGAGTGAGGAGAACAGGAGGGTGGAGTGTGGAGTGAAGCTGCAGTCGTATCCTGATCATCCAGAGAGATTTGATGTGTATCAGCAGGTTCTGAGTAGAAAGAGAGTTACTGGTGTTACTGGACGCTGTTACTGGGAGGCTGAGTGGAGCGGAGGAGGAGCTGCTGTAGCTCTGAGTTATAAAACCATCAGCAGGAAAGGAGGAGGATCAGACTGTGTGTTTGGAGGGAATATAAACTCCTGGAGTCTGTTCTGCTCTGATAACAGTTACTCTGTTCATCACAATAATAACAGAACTGATCTCTCCACTCCTCCCTCCGGCTGTAGGAGAGTAGGAGTGTATGTGGACTGTCCCTCCGGCACTCTGTCCTTCTACAGCGTCTCCTCTGATACACACACACCCTCACACACACCCTCACACACACACTCACACACACACTCACACACACCCTCACACACACCCTCACACACTCTCACACACTTGCACACAGTCTACACCACCTTCACTCAGCCCCTCTATGCAGGGTTTTGGGTTTATGTTTCTGGCTCCTCAGTGCGTCTGTGTAAGATAGAATAACCCTGTGTGTAACAGAGATTCGATGTGTGTATGTGTATCACTGTGTGTGTGTGCGTGTGTGTGTGTGTGGGAGGGAGAATTGGTATATAAGTATGTAAATATATTATATAGATGATTTTGTAATTTTTTTCCAGAACCTTTTCTTTAATTACTGTTATCTTTATTCACTACTGTTATTATTGTTAATTATTGTTTTTTTTTATTGTAAAATTGGTTCATATTAATAAAGCTCAATAAATGAAGAAAGGTGAAGAGGAGTCTGATGATTTTTTGTGTGTTTTGCTAAATGAAATTTAGATCTGAAAAAAGTATCTACTGGAATTAATGTCACAATTTGTTCTCTAACAACGGCACTGACCTTTCCATAGTAATTAGTAGAGGTGTATTCAACTAAGGATTTCCATTTAGTCAACTAATAGTCGAATCAGTTTTTTTTTCCTAGAGCACCGTAAACGGGATCCCCGTTCTCTTCTGGACTTTTTTCCACTTCAAAGGAAAAACCTAAAACACTCAGATCAATGAATAAACATGGTAGGTTGGCTTTATTTAGCTTTTATTTATTTATTTACTGAAACCGAAGAGAACGTTTACAAAAAAAAGTCACCGTCAGTGCAGTACGAGGCTTTTAAAAAGTGTCCCATTATCCCCTTAGCCTTCCACATTCACCAGACCCGGAGTGCAAAAACTCACAAAAGCTTTTTCACAGATTAGTTTGATCTTTTTCCGGAACTCAACTCCCCACAGTTTGTCATATGCACTGATCATGAGGCTGCAATAGACCTGACTATTCGTTCAGTAAATATGTACACCAACGACGTCAGATCTTCTGGGGTCGGACACCAAAAAAGACTGGGACAGGAATCTTGAACTGTCCAACAAATGGAGCTCAGTATTTGCTGAATATTTCCGGAAGCACCTGGAAGTCCCAATGGAGAGGTCTGCCAGATTTGCACTGCAAAATCTAGGCCTAACACTTTCTAACAAGTCACAAAAAATCCTTCAGAACGTTTTAATGCGACCCTTAAAAGGTTGGTGGACTGGGACAAGATCAGACCAGAGAAGATGGTTCTCTCACTCTGCAATCTCCAAACATACTATTTAAATAAAGTCCTGAGAGGCTGCTGCAATCTGGGGAACTACCACCTAAACAAGGTGAGTTTGGAGAAGGACATAAAAGACACAAACTTCCCACCTGATGTGATGATCCTACAGGAAATTTCTGGGTTACACAGAGACCAAGTGTCTCAATCCAATCAACAGACCTTTGCTTCTTCAGAAACAGGCTTTGACATTGAGACTGTCGCTTGCACAGCTCATCATTTCCATGGACAGATTAATCCTTGTGACAAAATCACAGTCTTAAAGGGTGGATGGGGGGGAAATATATTGCCTCACTGGCACCAAAAGAGCAGTGCTCCTGCAATTCTGTCTCACAGTGCTGTCACATCCTAGCAGCCAGACTGGCTATTGGCTTAAAAGTGGGTCAGAAGAAAAATGTCCGCAATTTGAAGAAGGTGGTGAGGAGGGCTGGCAGGAGAATATCGGGGGTTAAAAGGCCCAACTAAATAAATATGTTCAGAGAATAGCATTACAAGTTATATGTCACAGTGAATTAAATGTAACCGCTCACCCTCAGCCTGTAACCACCCCACCGGCAGGAACCACTATCAGTAAGCAATGGTCCCTCTCTTGAAATCAATAATGAAGTGACATCTGTTACAGACCCACTGAGGTGAGAGCAAATAGTTTTTTCACACTGTTAAATTCATTTTTTAAATAACAATTACAGGACAAATATTATGTAATTGTTTTCAGCCAATAACTTTACATCATGTATTTCACCAGAGTCAAAGTGGAGCTTTGATTGTCCACCTGTGATCTACACAGCGGCTGTAGATCACATTTTATAATGAATGTTATATAACTAAGCAGCTAAGTCCAAGTAAGGAAGTCCTAGCCTCTGTTAAGAAAACACATGGCAACAGTGACTAGAAAAACACCCTCAGATCTAGAGAAAGTAACCTTGCTGGGAACTAAAATTAAAATGTCGAATCAGTCCTCTTTCAGCACAAATGAAGCAGGTGAATTAATGGTCTGATGGTAAGATGATGAGAACTGCTATGGCAGGTCATTAATCAAAGATGTGAGTGCATGAGGGGAAGATTTACAGTGGGCAAGAATTCAAGCTACACCTACACAACTTGATTATTCCCCTTTAAAAGGATAAAACCCAGGATTTGAAGCAGAACTGTAAATGTAGAGATCCAGGTTCAAGCAGCATCAAGGAAGAACAGCAGGAAAGATCCAGCATTCGGCAGACAGCTAAGGTTCTGTGAGGGAAAATCAACATTTACTTCATGTATTCATAATCAATTACACTGATTATTCATTCAATCAGTATTATTACTCCCTGTAACAGAGTTGATTATGAATTCTTGTATTACACTATATTCTTGTATTTTATCATTGAGTGTTATGTGAACTTATATTCTCTGATAAGGCCATTCATTCAGACTTAAGGGCAAAGATTATAAAAGCAGAGGTCTGCCTGGAAACGAGCGGGTCATAGCAAATGGAGTTTTCTGATTTATGGATTATTCTCTCCTAAAGGAATGGAAATCGAGGTTTGCCTGGAAACTGTTTTGTCATAGTAAATAGAGCTTTCTGATTTATGAATTATTCTTGACTTTTGCTTATTCGTGCGTTTTCGGTTCCTCTTTTCAAGAGAACATCTGTTCAGCATCCTTCCTCCTGTATGCACGAGGCATCTTTAAAAAGGCCAGTCAAGAGTGACTTGGGGCTTTCCGATTTTCCTGACTACTTTCATCTTCATTCATTGCTTTGCTTTATTTTTCCTTTTTGCAACTTCAAAATAAAAACCTTCTCTTTTTGGCATCCCGGCTCGTTGACTGTCATTTGTCGATTTCCACGACAAATTTTGGCGTCCCTGGGTGGGCTGCACGTGCACCGGAACCTCTAGACTCCAGAAGGAAAGCGGAGGACACTCTTGGGTTAAAAAAAAAAAAAAAAAAAAGAAACCCAACCTTAGAACCTCAACTGTTTTTAGAGGAAAAGGCGTTTTCTCTGGGTGTCGGGGGGGGGGGGGGGTGTCCGGGGCCGCTGCAGCCGCACCACGTGTGAGTATATTTTTGTTATCCTTCCTTGTCTGGTTTTGGGGCTCCCTGGCACATAGGTGAGTTTAGTGTGAAGAGGTTAGAGGCCAAACCCAGGAACATGTGATTCTTTGGTGCTGTGTGGTTGCCTCGATCCGAGATTGGGGCATAACCCAGAGAACTAGTTCCTGGGGCCGGATAACCCGCCTTTGTATGACGATATTTAAAGGTTAAAGATTTTTTTCCCTGGTTTTTTGAGAAAACGGAGGGCACAGTTTGACGGGGCTGTGAGCAAATAGGAATGCGATAGGATCGCAAACCTGCTTGTGAGTGAAAGGATCGATCCGCTCATCTGTGTGTTGGGAACGGGGAGCTCGGGCCAGGGGGGAAGCTTTGTTAAAATACATTTTTCTAAGGGAAAATGAACGGGATGCTGAAAGACTAGTGTCTTACCAAAATTTTTTTTTTGATATCTAATTTTTTTGGCTTTGCTCCGCACCGCTTCCTTTTTTCACTTCTAAATTTTTCTGTCTGGTTTTTATCCGCTCAAATATGAGAGGGTTCCTCTCGTCTTTTCCTGTTTAGAGTGCGCGAAACAGAAGTGTGTGCGACAGTGCGACTGACAGAGAGGAAAAGAAAAGGGTGTACGAGTGTCTGTTACAGGGATTAAAAGTGTACCTGTGAGTGTGAAAGTGTGCGTGTCAAGTTTTCCTGAGAGAGAAACAGAAAATGTGTATCTTGTGTGGCGGAGAGAAAGGATGTGTGTGTGGCAGTGAGTGAGAAAGTGTATGGCAGCGAATTAAAGAGTGTGTGTAAGACAGAGTGCATGAAACAGAAGTGTGTGTGTATGTATTGGAGTGTGTGTGAAACTGTGTGTGAGCGGGGCTCCTGCGAGCGATGTGATTGGTTGAGTGTACGAAATCTTGTGTGACAATGAAATAGGAATGGATGAGTCCCACTGCAGGGGAGGAGTCCAAGGTGTAGTAGGTGGAGTTGGTCCAGCCTATTGGTTTTAGACTGAGAGGTTGGTTTTTAATTGTGAATTAACGCTTGTGAGATATCATAGAAAATAGAACATCAGTTCAGTAGGGAAATAGAGTAATACACAGTGAAAATGGGGGACAGAGGTGAACAGGGGGAAAAGGCTTTTGTATGGGTAGATAGATATATATATAAGAAAATATAAGGATATAAAAAACCTAACTATACAAGGTAAAGATCTATCTGTAAACGGAGCAGTGCAGTAGATGTTGCTAATGGTCATAAATAATTAAATAATTAACAGAGTAAAGTGCAATGACATCTATTACGACAGTGACTAATGTGAAATATAATATAATATAATATATGCATACGCTATAAGACAGTTCTAAAATGAAAATGTGAAAATGTGAATACCCAATCATGAGTACAGTGTACTTTAATGTAAGCGAGGTTGGGGAAGTGTTAATATAAATAATTAAGTTGTTGAATAATGTCAGAGAGGTGTGTGACTGGATAGATAATTAAAGAATTTAGAGAATTTAATAAAGGGATTATGGGGTTGGTTAGCAAAACAAATTAAAAATAAAAATAAAAATATACTATGCCATGCAGTACTGCTGTGTCAGATGTCCTCAGAGCAGGACAAATAAACATGGTTTCTTGTTTGATTGTTAAATAATCAGTTCAATAAATAGAAAAGTGCTACATAGTGAATAGTGAATGAATTAATGAGTGAGCCATTCCAAACACAGCTTTTTCTATCAGGTGATTTAGTCAATTATCTTACTATTCGTTTCTTATTCAGACTGATCTCAGTTCAGTCCTAGCTGAATGAGACTTATATAAGACGGATGTAATATCTAATTTCTCTATGTCACAATTTGATCCTCATAAGAGGGATAGTTGATTTCAGAAACCAATGAGAAAAGACCTTATTTATTTGAAAATGAAACTACAAGCATTAGTGAATTGGGTCTTTCTCATTTTAAATAAGGAGAAATAAAGTGTATTTAAAAATGCAGCTCCCTGTTTTGCTTTACGGTATTAAATTAGACTAGAAAGAGATCTGGAAAACAGCATAAATTTAGTTTTTCATGCTTATACAATGCCACCTATAAAACAAATGCATAATTTTCTGGCTGCAGCATGAACAAAATCAGCTAAGCAATATAAAATTGTTTCATCTGCATAATGGTAAAGTTTGCAATCTGAGAAGCAGAGCCAGCACTATAATTTATATATATATTAAATAAAACTGGACCAAACTTTAACCTTGTGGTACATCTGTGAGATACAGATGCCAAATCTGAATAATTATTCATTGACATGCACTCTTTTGGGTCTATTCCAGAGCAGTGGCATCAAAGCAAATAATTTAAGCTAAATTCAGTGGGAGAGAAGGGGTGATACTGATGGTAATAAGGAAAATCTGTATACAATAATAACAAATAATAAACCATGGGTACTCTGTGCCTTGCACAGGTTTTCACGGTGAACACCAGAGTGTGAGTTTATGACAGTATGACATACCTGGGTTTGTGCTCCCTGCAGAAACACTACAGCACTGAATGTTGATGAAACAGTGCTGCTACGCTGTGTGTGGTTCAGTGGGCTAGGCTGGTTAGCCAAAGACGGGTAAGATCCCAACATATTACACAGGGACAACCTAAGACAGGCACAGTCTCGATCTGACCACCACATGCATTTTAACAGAAAACGGAGAAAACATCGTGGAAGGGAAGCGCAGCCCAGGAGGAGAGTGAGTGGATGAATGAAGTGATGGGGTGTGTGTTCAGTGGAGGCCTGGGCAGGGCAGACCGGCCAAAATGGACAGTAAGAGGGTGAAGCAATTTTGTGTTAAGTTCTCTGAAACAGAAATTCTGTTTCAGAAAAAGGGGGAGAGGTAAATAGATGATCATTATTGCCACCATTATTTGCCCAATATTTATTTTATAGATATAGAGCATTTTTTAAACTTCTAGCTTGTTTATCTTTTTAAAGTTTGGTTTTAAAACAACCTCTATACAGATGAGCAATTACTTTCAGCAATATTGTAACAGTCTTAACTTTAAGACACACCCAATCCTAATTTAAAAAGAAGAAATAAGAAACTTAGAAATCACAAAATTGAACTTTCACTATTCAACATGTGAGCCACTTTTGGAGCAAGGGAAACAGTAAGTGAGATTTGATAAATTGTTTAAGGAAATAGATGTATTGTTGATAATTGTGAAAAGCAATCTGCTTGGCATTGTATATGCATAAATACATATTGAAAATATTGAAAAGTAAATGTAAAGCATTGTTCGGATTTACTTGGTATAATAACGTGGACAAAGCAAAGCATAACATCTGTGTTTATTAATATTGATAATATTATTGTTTGTAATGGAACGATTGATACAGAGAAAAATAATCACGTTCCACTTATCCCAATTCTTAAAGCACTAAATAAAATCAACTAAAACTAGAAATCAAGGCTTTATAAAAATCTTGGGAACTGAATAAAGTCAGAATCATAATGTCTTAATAAATAGCACACCGCACCAAAATTAAAAGTGGCAGGTAAAATAATACAGCCACAAGCGGTGATGCAAAAGTTAAAGCAAGAGTAACCCAAGAAAGCCCAGTACATCAACATGGACCCATTCCTGACACAGAAGCTACATTATGTGTAGTTTGTGCAGAGTGTAAAACTTTGGGCCCTGATATTATATCAATTAGTGTGGAGATGAATGGGAGAATAGAGCAGCTGATCATTAAAAGTTTGCATGGAGCAATGATAATAAACATGATTCAGATATATTTCCAAATGTTTGTTCCTTATTTATTATCTATGTAGTATTATCAATACAATATAAGAAGATATGCAGGAAGCATTCAGTGGTAGGTTTAACAGCAGGTGCGTTTAAAGCAGCAGCTTTGGGCTGTGAAGCAGTAAAATATGGTCTGTACAATGATGCTGCAGAATTGAGGTGTGTGATCTTTAAATTTGGTAGTGTTTGTGAGAGTGGAAGTAGAAGTGTTTGAGTTTGTTTATGTGTACTTGTGTGTGTGTTTGTGTGTGTGCATGAGACATAGTGTGTGTCTAGTGGTAAACTAGGTGGTGAAAATTGGAAGTGTTTGTAAAAGCTAATTTGGCTATAAGAGATTAGTTATAGCCATGGGGAAGCAGTTACACTGAAAGGGAAAGGGATGTGAACAAAAGTAAGGTAAAAGCCAGTAATTAATGGTGTTGATAATTAAATGTTGCAATTTAAAATTGAAAAATGACTAAATGTTAGGGATTTAAAGCACTTTTGACAGTAAAGATCATGATTGAGTATAACTGAAAATAAGGACAACCGAAGAAGGTAAGAAAACAAAATTGGGCTGAAATCTGTGCACAGACAAAATTTAAATATGAAATAATTAACTTCCAAGGGGAAATTAGAGCTCAAGTCAAGTCTGATAAATGTATTTTAACCATGTATTTTAACTTGCAGGAAGGAGACACGGAGGACCCCTTAACAGACTTCCAAAATGAATAGAGAACCTTAAACATGATTATAACGAATCGAAAGTCTTGTTTCAGATCTGTTTACACAGGGGGAGAAGGAGAACGTGGTGCAAAGGTGGACCAGTCCAGACACAGAGTGAGGGCTCCTCCGCCATTGCGCACGAAAGGGGAACGAGCATGGCTGGATTGAGCCTTTCCAGGTGACTGAGAGAACAATGCACGCAGATCAACTGAAAGGCGAGGGTTCTACAGCTGTGCAACAACAGAGATCGCTTAGAGAGCCAGAGGGAGAGGTGAGCACAGCAGCTGAATCGTCTGACCCAGATGGAGGCCCGCAGCAGGAAGGAGGGGTAGCAGAGCCCCCGCAGCACGGGCCTGGCCTGGCCACAGCAGAGAAAAGATTTCTCAAGAGCACAGCAGCAGCAGCACACAGCCTGGCTGTGACCGAGGAGAGGAATTGAGGGAGTGACTCATTCAACGACGTTTCGATTGCGTCAAAGTACACTACATACAGAGACTCTTAACACATCTCATTAAAAACACACATAGTCTTATCACACACCAACTCATACTTTTCATTCACTGATATTGCAGACATCAAGAGCAAGAATAAAGCTCTTCGTACGTGGGGCTGAGGTGGTCTACCTTCAGAACCCTGAAACAAGAAGAAAGAAGAAAAGAACTACACGCATTGCAACTTTAACATTTACACATATAAGGTTATAAACTGTGATTTGCTAAAGTAGGGGGGGAACACATTATTTTTTCTTTACAGGTTGTACTGAACATTGCTTTCCTTTACAGGTGGCCGAAAGACTCTTGAAAAAACGAAATTGTAAAAAAAAATATATACACTCTGTAACCTTAACACTTACACATATAGAGCTATAGATAACAAGTTTACTAAATAGTGGAAAACTTAGAGGGAAAACACATTTATGGTTTAAGAATGGCTTGGTACGGAAAAAGGGAGTGGGACAGGTCAAAGTACGGACACTGTAACCAACCAGCATTTCCTCTGGTTATTCCAATATGGCTCCAGATAATAATAACCGTTGCCCTCATGGGTATAATGATAATAACCCTGGCCATTGTCTCCAAGCAAGAACAACTAACAACGGTAGAGGGAACGAATGTAAACACTTCGGCGATCATACACCCGATAAACGCAACTACTAAAGACCAGCCCACACAGCTTAATAGAACCAGACGATCAACCATCGCCCCGTCTAACTCAAAATGCATCAGGCGCTGGGGAGGTATAGAATTAGACTATTATTGGGGTGAGACGACCGCATGGACAGTGAACTTATGCGACGTGGTTACTTGTGGTAAGCAGGGGTCCTAGGGGGAAGCGGTGTACTTGTGTTGGTCCCGTGATGATAATCTTAAGTGTAACCATAAGGGTGATTCTCACGAAGACCTTCACATTAACATAAAAAGTTTTTCACCTCATTGCAACATTATTTTTTTTCAAGTTGAGAAGCTAAAATAGAATGTGTATTTTACTATATTGTTTATTTTTTCATATTTTTTTAAATAGAATTTTATTATCATTTGAATCTTATATGATCCAGAATAATTCTCATTACCGTTACAGTAAATGACGAAGCTAGATCAACGGTTCAAAACATTTTTTGATGATTAATTTCATATTTCCACAACACATCCCATCAACTTAACAGCACAGTCCTTGACAATTACTTTGATCTTTTTTATTTATTTATTTATAGTTAAGCAACTCTCATTACCGATACAACATTTGTAAAATATCTTTTAATTTTTTTAATTAATGGAAATTATTTTAGACACAATTAAACGGTAATGAGATGCTCTTAGCTAATTTCACAAATGACTTAAAATGCTAATATGCTAACAACCTATAACTTTGCCAGCTGTAAAAGCCTTATATTGTGATAATATTCATGAAATAATTTATTTTTATATTTTTTAAAAAGTAATGAGTATTAAACCATAACGGTAATGATAATACACAGTGTCACTGAGGACAGTTTTAGCAATATTAACACAGATTTCTCAAAGGGAGAGAATAGTGACTAACTGACCTTATCTCCATTTTGAAGCTTGTGTCTGAACTGATGCATCATGGGATAGCTGATCAATTTGAAGGCACAGTGTAATTTTTTTAGGGGGGTAAAATCATGAAATGGTAATGAGAAAAAATTGTTCGGACACAGTTATTTTGTTTAAAATCAAGTACATTTTTTTGTTCAACACAAAAAATATTTATATTATGTATAAATGGTGATATTTTAAATGACTTTAATCTATTTTATTGATTCGATATGCTTAGTACTTTTAATATGGTTTAACTTAAAATTAGAAAGAAGGGGTACGGACACATAACGGTAATGAGAATTTCCATATATTTTTTATTTAATTTATATAAAAATAATTTTATATGATGATGAAAACAATTGATCCATACAGTACTACCTATTTGCTTTACACACAATATCAGAGTTTTTGTGAATTAAGTACTGATTTAAAAAAAATTGTCATGGACATGTTCCCTGCAGCTTCATGAGAATCACCCATAACACCGACCAAGCAGCTTATAAAGCCAGACCTTGTAACAAGTGGGAACACGTAATTAGGTCGACACATGTCAATTGGGATCCAAGCAAACGCTGGGCGACTCGTGAGCGGGAGAAATGAAATAAACTTAACATACAAAGGGATAATGGTGCGATAAATAATCTGATAACCATTGCATTACAGTGGCAATCCGATCCTAAGGGGGAACAATCTTCGGCATTTTTTATAGGGGTCGGGGTGGATGTAAATGGTAACGACCCTGTCGGAAGGATCAAAGTTAGAGTTACAGATACACCGACCATCGACACCGACGAGGCCACAAACAAACACAATAGACAATAATGGGGGGGATCGGCCTATACTGGAGTGTGAGGAAGAGCAAGAGGAAATGCTGGAAACCAACCAGTCTTGGGGATGACTTTATTGCAATGATGTCACTTCCTCCTTTGATAGAGTTCGAATTATTGGTCGCCTGGTGGCAGAGGGACCGTGGGAGAATTTTTCCTGTGATAAATTGGTTGGAAGGCTGCCGGAACAGGTTTTCGCTCCCACCGTTAGTAAAATGTTCACTCACATGTTGATCAAGGGTTGAACATATGTGAATATACATATTTGGAGGAATTACGATGTGTTGACGTATCTGGTTGATACGTCAAAAGGGAGAATTAAAGAGTAACTGTTTATTATACTTTGGGTTGATTGACAAATATCTTTCAGTTAATTATACTTTGGGTTGATTGACAAATATCTTTCAGTTATGATTACTTATTTTAGTGACATAATCATTGTGTGAAACCTTGTATTCAATATGCATAACCAATACTCACATTGTATCTGATCATTTTTATTACTCAGTGTATTTTACACGCATTTATATAAAAGATTAACCAAAAATCACAATATATCCTTTACACATATAGTAAAACATTGTTTGATATGGCATGTGACTAACACAGACTTTATTATATGACAAATTAACCCACATGATACATTTACTAACACATTAACATATAACATATGAGATGTAGCTCAGGCTTGAAGTATTTTGTTTACTGCAGGACCCTAACTAACGGTCATCAATTCGACTGGTACGGGGCTAAATTGCTACAAAAAAGGCTATTAGATCAAAGCAGCCTTTTGGTGAGTGAGTGCCTCCCTAAAAAACCTCTGCTTCAAAGCGGGGGGTGACGCACACACACAGATAGTGCCATGAGGTTCCATTCTGGAAGAATACAGTCAAGGTCAAACACTAGTGGTCCAGTCAGACACGTGAAACTTCAGTATTAACACGTGCATGCTAACATGAGATGATTTTAACAACGCCTCATCAACAGGCTTACGTCATTTTGGGTATAAAACATGGAGTCAGATCAGAGGGGGGTCAGAACTTATACTGGGACGGCTGTTAGACGGTCTTTCATGTGTAGTTCTCCTGAATATTCAGTACTTTGTAATAAATACTTGGTTTGCTTTCAACTTCACTCCACTGTCTGACTCTCTCTATCAAACGAACACGCAGGGGAGTTGTACCCCGGACGAGAGGTGGGAGTAGCCCACCTTTCATTTTCTTTTCTACAACACTTCCTTGTGCTGTGTATCTTTCGCTCGCTCTGATTAGCACATATATTTTTAGAAATGTTTAGACCTTGAATATGTTAAACTACATATACATTTTAGGACTTTTTACAAGCTACAGGTACGCTGGTATTTTATTTAACCTCTGGAAAAGGATTTTGTTGGTCTGGATGCTCCTCTGGTCCACACGGCAGTACCCGACAGGTTGTCGTCTCTCTGTGGCTCTGGGTCTCACTTTCGGGAGCACTCTCTCTGGAGTGGCTCAGGTGATGTTTCCCCCATCACTTTTCATATGGGCGGTTGATAGCATTAAGCTAAGCTATGCTGCACTTTGTGAATTGAGGACTGCTTCCACAGAGCGAAAACAGAGATACTAGAAGTGAAGGGAAATAATTAAATCTGCATATACTAGAAAAGCTTCAGAAATCTACCATATGTTCTAAGAAAAACACTTAGTGATTACATTTGATTAATCAAAACAAAACACATAATTCCAGGATGGTCAAACAATACGTTCATACGTTAACCAGCAAGAACAAACACAAAGTCTCCCTTTGAACAACATTAAACAGGTTTACACAATACACATTTGCAAGCCTAATAAATGAATACAATTTTAGAAATTAAAAATCAAACAAATGAGAATCTGTTAAGGTTGGGAATGATACATACATTTACCAAATTATAATTATAATTCTTTCCTCCTTATGGCAAAGCCTTCTCAAATTTTAAGCTAAGAATGTCCTGGAATTATGAAATCCACACTCTTTAAATGTTGAATATTATTAGTTCTAAAGGCTGATGCAGAACCTGTAAATTAGTGAAGTATCCTAGAAAGGATTTTACTGTAAACTAGCTTTATCACTTTGCCATTTATTCATGAAAAAAAAAACAGTATAGTAACAAAGCAGAACTACTTCACTACTGTACTTAAGTACTAAATACTGTACCTGTATCTACTAGAGTATTATTTTTACTTCACTACTGATATGACGCTCAACCTCCCCCTGGAGACGCTTCTCAAATTAATTTACAGTCCATGTTTTTTAAGGGAGTTAAGGGAGTTTGCTGTGTGTTCAACACAAAAAAGTTAATTTAAGACTTCATGTAAATGTACTCTATCCTGAACATTCCTGTTCTTGTGCTGTTGCTACAGCCAGAGGAAAAGAGTCCTTTAGCCCAAACATTTGAAATAATATAAACAAGATGATATTCAAACTTTTGAGTTCTTTCTGTAATATCTACATAACACATTACTACACATTACAGTACTAGATTAGAACATGTAGAAAAAACTACTTGCAATACATAAGTAGTACTTAAGTATGATGCTTAAAGAACACTTCAACTACTAATGAAATATACTTGTACTTTTACTTAAGTCTGAGTTTCCAGTTCTTTTTACATGTTTTTATTCATACACATGTCTGGGAAAAACATATCATGGAATACATTAAACAACATCCCCAGATAAGATTCATTTTTGCTGAACCTGTAAAAGCCATTGTTAAATTCAGTTCTTGATTGTTTCTGGTGGAATGTGTCTCAAGTGACAAAGTGAAGATACTGGGTGGAATAAGGTGTTTTGGCTGTCAAAGATTAAGAATTTGCACTTTTTATTGCAGTGGAACATCTGAGATAGTTATCTCTCCTGTGTGAATGCGCTGGTGATTTTTAAGATAATTCAGTTGATTAAAACTCTTCCCACAGTCTGAGCAGTGATATGGTTTCACTCCTGTGTGAATGCGCTGGTGTATTTTGAGATCACTCTGTCCAGTAAAACTCTTCCCACAGTCTGAGCAGTAATACGGTTTCTCTCCTGTGTGAATTCGCCGGTGTCGTTTGAGATGACTCTGTTGATTAAAACTCTTCCCACAGTCTGAGCAGTGATATGGTTTCACTCCTGTGTGAATGCGCTGGTGTATTTTGAGAGTACTCTGTAGATTAAAACTCTTCCCACAGTCTGAGCAGTGATACGGTTTCTCTCCTGTGTGAAAGCGCTGATGCAGTTTGATATGACTCTTTGTAGTAAATCTCTTCCCACAGTCTGAGCAGTGATACGGTTTCTCTCCTGTGTGAATGCGCTGGTGTACTATGAGATTTCTCTTTGTAGCAAAACTCTTCTCACAGTCTGAGCAGTGATACGGTTTCTCTCCTGTGTGAATGCGCTGGTGTTTTTTGAGATCATTCTGTTTAGTGAAACTCTTCCCACAGTCTGAGCAGTGATATGTTTTCTCCCTTGTGTGAATGTGCTGGTGTCGTTTGAGATGACCCTCTTGAATAAAACTTTTCCCACAGTCTGAACAGTGATACGGTTTGTCTCCTGTATGAATGCGCTGGTGATTTTTGAGATTTCTCTCTGTAGTAAATCTCTTCCCACAGTCTGAGCAGTGATACGGTTTCTCTCCTGTGTGAATGCGCTGGTGACTTTTGAGAGCACTCTGTTGGTTAAAACTCTTCCCACAGTCTGAGCAGCAATACGGTTTCTCTCCTGTGTGAATGCGCTGGTGAATTTTGAGATCACTCTGCCGATTAAAACTCTTCCCACAGTCTGAGCAGTGATACGGTTTCTCTCCTGTGTGAATGCGCTGGTGAATTTTGAGTTTACTCTGTTGAGTAAAACACTTCCCACAGTCTGAGCAGTGATACGGTTTCTCTCCTGTGTGAATGCGCTGGTGATTTTTCTCCATGTTGGGACTTTGCTTTGTTTGTCTGTTAAATGTATCAACCAATTTCTGTGTTCTGGAGATTATTCGAGACGGCTTGTGCTTCACCTCTTTCAGCAGTTTATTATTGCTCTTAGTTAAATATCCTTTTTGTTGGTGGTGAGGAATTTCAGCAGAAAGCCCTGGAATATGTTAATTTCTGGAAAAAACAAAGACAATTTTAATTGCGTTTTAAAATAAAAGTAGGTCAATTAACCAAAAAGAATGACCTAAATCAGTTACACAATATGGAGAAAAATACTGGTACATCTTTAAATAACCATAAAAGCTTCTGTACTTTTATCCTATCATAAATGCATACACATTATAATATGAAGTTTTAGCTCGTTCTGCAGTAGACAGAAACTGTCTGTTGCTTTCCAGTACTGAATACAATGTTGTACTACTTTAATATCTCAGTCTACACTATACTGTACTATTTCATTTACAATAATCTGTTAATCTGTTTTAAGGCTCTAATCCTAGGGGATCAATAAAGGTGTATCACGTTTTATCTTCTAAATATATTTGTCTGTCTTGCAGCATATCTCTATTACTTTACTAGCTAGATTTAAAAAATATATAGAAAGCAGCCTGGCTGCCAGTGTCACACAGTATGATTTGCTTATTATTTAAAGTTTTCTATGGACAGTTTTTAAAATTTAAAGATGTAAAATTTCATATGTTTTTCAATATTTCAGAGAGAACGAGATGTTCTGACCTGAAGCACAAAAAGCTCAAATTAAGGAGATTGTTGGTTTGAATCTGACTATGTATCTTGTCTTCGGCTACTAGAGCTAATGTATCGGAATAGTCACTGCGCATTTCTCCAAGCATTAGAGTTGTGATTTTACTCGGAAATGCTGCATCAGCAGCAGTTCAAAAAGAGGCGGAGTCTGAATTCACATGTATCAGGCCTCAGTGTTGTAGGATGTAAGAGTAAGTTAACTTTATTCTGTGTTCTAAGAGCTCACAGTATGTTGGCTTGGAGCTACAGAGTTCACTCTTGTGCTATCGCAGTATTATGCTGTCAGTATCGGTAGTTCTATAAAAATATGCTAAATATGTTGAGAATACCTATATCTATTAAATAAACTAAATTATTTAAGCCCAGAATACCCCCAAAAAACTGTTGAGCTAATGAAATAAATCAAATATCTGGCAGGTAAGCATTACTAAAAATGTACTACTACTATTATGCAAAATAGCTTTAGCTTGACTCTTTCAGAGGCAGTCACATATTTCTCACCCTCTCCTCCCCTTATTTATCCTGCTTGGCTACTTCTGTCTAGTGCTGTGTACTGCTACCAAAGAGACCCTCCTCGTTTGAAGCTGGCTATGCGATGGACGCGTGGAAGAACTGCTGTGTCGTGTGCCTGGCGACTCTTTCCGTGGAGGACGCAGAGGATGTCTACTTGTTCGGCACATTGATTACTGGGATTCTGCTGATTGGATTGGGCATTTCCTTGGCGTATAGGAAAATTAACAGAGTTGGGACAGCTGTCCGAGGCCCCCAAAAGCTGCCCGACATGATTGATGCGGTGGGCAGAGCTGTGGGGACTCAGACTATGGCTTCTGGCCGCTACTTTGAAAACATCTTGGAGAAACAAGCAGCATTCAATGTAGGGTGCTGAAATAAAGAATGCATGATAAATTGGATAGTAAACTTGGTTGTGAGGATTTCTGAATTCAAACTTAATTTGATGAGTCTAAAAATCTAAGGGATGAGGAGCAGGAGGGCAGGAAAGCTTGAGTATGTGTGTGCGCGAGTGTGAGTGATAGAGAGATCTTTGACCGGGTCGGAGCTGGAAGTCTGAATCAGAGTGTTACTGCTGGACACCACAAGAGCGCGTCGTTCAGTCGTTTGGCCAGAAAACTAATCGGTGTGTTGGGTGGGGCAGGGCAGATTTTATCGGAAATTAGTGACTTATTTTGCTGACGTCGATAACAGTATGGCAAGCCATATGGGTCAGAATTCGCCTGGGTCTGACGGCGCTTAAAGCGTGCGTAATTCTTAAAAAACGCCGTCCAAAACGCCATTCAGGGCTTACTTTTACGCCTTGGAACAAACGCGAGGCGCCGCCAGGCGTTTAAGAGCGTGTGGCGGCGCCAGGCGCTTACATAACGCCACCACGCGTTTTCATAACACCTCCAGGCGTTCCATATGCAAAAACGGACGGAATATACATATCCCCTCCTTCTCCAAGCAGTTCAGCCCTCTGACTCTGTCAGGGAACTATATCTCCTGTTAAAATAAAAGCCCCCAAGTGCTTCAAATGTCTGCTGTGTTATTAGATGTGCTAGATTCCTGTATTTCTGGCTAAACGGGGCTTTGCAAAATGTAGTCCCTGATTAAAACATAACAAAATGTAATCAAATGTACTTATTTTTTATCAACTCTTTCATTGCTGGTCTATTTAGTAATCATGTTTAATTTGTCTGATGCCGCAAGACCTGAGCCAGCCAACACACACACACACACACACACACACACACTCTCTCTCTCGAAAGCGTTGGGGATTTTAATAAAACGCGCAATACAGAGACCACCACAGCATACAGAATGAATGCATAAATGGAGAAATTAGGAAATCAACCGGACACACAAAATCCAGCAACACATTTAGCAGATCTGTGTAGAGATTCTATACGTTTTAGGGTCACTCTTAAAAAAATAAAAACTGTTCACTATGAAATCATAATATTACGAATCATTCAGTATTCAAGGTATTCCTTAATTAAATTGTTTTTGATCATGGTACATCCTTATATTATTTTTTCCTTTCTGACTTCTTAAATAAATGCCCTTTTTGTATCGCTGCCCCTCAAACGGGCAGCGTGGGTCTAAAATGAGCCACATTCATTCTCTATGCTACTTCATGTATGGCTGTGTGGTTCTATGACATATTTTAGCAACGCATTAATTCCGTCGTTCAGAATTTAATTGACGAATTTATGAATGAGTGTTTCTTTAGCACAAATCTTCATTTTCATTCTCCTTACACAGGTTTACACACACGGGTCAGACACAACGCACATGAATTTACCATTTCACAGCTCAGCACAGCTCCCTCAGTACTGTTTTACGATAACATCACCTTAGAAAATATTTGATGCCACTAGTGAAAGATAACTGTATATAATATTTGATTAGGATTAGGTTACCATTAGAGTGAGAATATTACCTGTCAGAAAGTTACAAGTACTTATTATTAGATGTTGACATATTCTATTTTAGTTCCCTTAATATACTGTAGTACTGTACTTTGTTAGGCCATTTAGCTACAGGGTGTGTTTATAATAATGTTCTTGGTGACAGTAACTGAAATATTGTATTAATTTAAAGAATAAATTTTTTTAATAAAATAAATAGTACAGTCTAATATAGGATAATGATAATAATAATAATAATAATAAACGTTTTATATAGAACATTCAAACAAAACATCTGTAAATCTTTTGGATTTTGTAGTAGTAGTAGTAATAATAATAATAATAATAATAATAACACGCTTTAGCAATTGTGCCCATTTTTAAGAGCAGGCGTCCTACAGCGATCATATTTTTCCTGAATCCTAAATAAAAATGCAAAACATATGCATAATGCGTGCAGAGTAGAACATTTTCGCTTTGTTTAAGTGCGCAAACTAAAGTTTTTCCCGCACTTTATTTACCGCGGTGGTTACGGCAAAAAAAACCCCCAAAAAACAAAAAAAACATTTGGTTTAATTCAGGGCCGGAGTGGGCCCTTTTTTCAGCCCGGGAGTTTCATGCCCAAATCCAGCCCATTTTTTTCCATGGAGCAGGAATTTGAATAAATAAAACAGCAGCTAGATCATACAATGCCTTTTTATTACATACAAGTACAAGTATATGTTGGTAAGTTAATACCTTGAATACTGAATGATTCGGAATATTATGATCTCATAGTGAACAGTTTTTATTTTTTTAAGAGTGACCCTAAAACGTATAGAATCTCTACACAGATCTGCTAAATGTGTTGCTGGATTTTGTGTGTCCGGTTGATTTCCTAATTTCTCCATTTATGCATTCATCCTGTATGCTGTGGTGGTCTCTGTATTGCTTGTTTTATTAAAATCCCCAATGCCTTCGAGAGAGAGAGTGTGTGTGTGTGTGTGTTGGCTGGCTCAGGTCTTGCGGCATCAGACAAATGAAACATGATTACTAAATAGACCAGCAATGAAAGAGTTGATAAAAAATAAGTACATTTGATTACATTTTGTTATGTTTTAATCAGGGACTACATGTCGCAAAGCCCAGGTTAGCCAGAAATACAGGAATCTAGCACATCTAATAACACAGCAGACATTTGAAGCACTTGGGGGCTTTTATTTTAACAGGAGATATAGTTCCCTGACAGAGTCAGAGGGCTGAACTGCTTGGAGAAGGAGGGGATATGTATATTCCGTCCGTTTTTGCATATGGAACGCCTGGAGGCGTTATGAAAACGCGTGGTGGCGTTATGTAAGCGCCTGGCGGCGCCTCACGTTTGTTCCAAGGCGTAAAAGTAAGCCCTGAACGGCGTTTTGGACGGCGTTTTTTTAAGAATTACGCACGCTTTAAGCGCCGTCAGACCCAGGCGAATTCTGACCCATATGGCTTGCCATAATAACAGCCGCGTGTTTCCGCGTGGATTTGTTTACATGAGAGAGCGAGTCCCGCTGTGCTGCTCTCTCGCTGGCTCTCGCCGGATCTGTCAGACAGCGACATCTATCGGTTAGGAACTGTAGTGCAGGCAGAGTTCATGCAGCAGTGAGAGTGAGCGGTGACGGTGCCGCTATGCGCGCGCGCACACACACACAGCGGGAGTGTGTGTGTGGAGATGTGTTAGCTAGCGAACGGATTCGAGGCTAATTGGACTTTCTCAAAACTCAACAGCTTTAGAGAACGGATGGGCTGTGTTTTAAAGCTGCATTCCTCGGCTCCGGTGCGGGAGTATTTTGGCTTTAAGCCAAATGAGCGAGGAGAACCATCAACGCGAATCAGCCGGTATGTTTACAAGGTTTCACAACAGTGGAAACAAATGCTGGCTATATCACTAACCTGAGATCTTATTTAAAGCACAACCATCCAGTCCAGTTCATCCAGCTGAATAGTGAATATAAAAATTGCTCCCCAGAGAAATCCTGCCTTAAGCGCCACACGGTAAACATGCTGGAGTTTCTTGCTCAGAATTTGTCTGAAAGTTACATTACAAATACATTTATAGCAAGAGCTCTGGCCTGCTGAGCTATCTGTGTGTCTTTGATCATATGGACTAAGCTAATGTGTGTTTTACAGCATATACATATATGATCAGAAAAAGGAATCTGTGAGTGCCCATGTGTTCAGAGTTTTTTTTTTAATAATTAATGTAACTTAAATGTTAATTTCATCTATTTGTTGTTACTTTATTTTTTTAATAAGGGTCTGTTTAATATTTAGTGCAGTTTGTCAGAACCCAGGGTGGGTGTACTTTATTTGTTTTATTTATTTAGGATATTAAAATATTTTTATATTTGGAGCCCAATGTCTGCTCTTAATAATATAAAGTTTAACTGTAAAACGGTGTAATAATATTATGCTAGTATATTATTAATGTGGCACATTGTCTTAAAGCACCTTTGGGAGCCCAGAAGCAGGAAAAAAAGCATTTGTGGTGCTTTAAAATGAAACATTATCGTTTATCGCACTAATTTCTGTTATCATGACAGGCCTAGTTGCTGTTTTTTTTTTGGTGGGGTAATCAGTTTCGCGCTTTATCAAAATATTCTGTCTATTCCCCTAGTATAAAAAATGCTGCCAGAGAATGAAATAATGAATTTGTTTATTATGCTACTTTTATTAAACATTACCTAATATTGTTTGACATTTATATATTTACCAACATATTTAAAATACAGATGACATTTGCAATAAGTGTACATCAATTAACAATATGTACTTTTCTTATTTTCTTTTTATTGTAGTGGTTACTGCGGTTAACACTAAGCTGCAGCATAGAAATGCACTGCTGCTCAGATCCAGTACATATATGGCAACAACATATAAAACCGCCTACTGTATGGCTTTACATACGTCATTTTCTAGCGAATATAAAATACAGTTCTTAAAGTGTTATTATTAATTGTCTCTGCATTACCAGTAGAATCTTGTGCCACAAAAATACACATTAAAATAGATGTACATGAGCACATTTCACAAACATAAAAATATAGCTGAACATTATCAGAAATATATTAAAATATGAATGAAACACATACCTGGATGACAATATGTACTTTTCTTACTTCCGTTTTACTGGAGTGACACCGAGCTGAATAAATTAAATAAAAATCTCATTAATAATTAATAAATATTATTATTAATAAAAATAATAATAATAATAATAATAATAATAATAATAATAACAGGATTATCTGATATTCTGCTGGCACAGCTACAGACAGTGGAGGGAAAACTGAGCCTCGTGTTAGTCTCACTTAACTTCTAACAGAGAAGAGAGAAATAAGCTCATAAACTCTTAACTATTACCTAAATCAGTGAATTCTCTACAAAAACACTTTTTAATCGGTCTTATACTCGAATTAATAGCAGTATTTTTAACTTAAAACATGTTTTTAACCACTATTTATTCATAAAACACGGAGCTCAGCACCTACCCGCAGCACAGAAACACACAGACCGCTGCTGAGGTACGGTGGCTCAGAAAGACCAAACGTAGCGTAACTGCAGTTCACCACTAAACAGCAGGGGCCGCCAAAACTTCATTTAACAGCATTAAAGTATCTCATTTTATAAAGTTCATCTAAAACAAAGGTATTTTCTTACTCTGTTACACTTACAACAGTAATAAATGCTGTAAAATGATTAAGTTATGCTTCAGTTCATTCTTAGAAGACAAGTGCAGACATTATTAACCATTAAAATACATTAAACAAATGACTCAGATCATCATTAATTAACAAGATCTATTGCATTTGAAACATTAGTAATTTAGTAATATGTAATAATGTCTAAGGTATGGTAATTAAATAATGGATTGTTGGAATTGTGGACCATTTTTTAGAAATTCACTTATTCTGATGTATTTTCCTTCATAATACTGAATATTTTGGAGTTATTTTGGGTTAATGAAAGTGTGTAAAGTGTGTCCTGAATTTAAAATATATTAATATAGTTACAGCAGAACTGTATTACTGTGGTACACTTGCTATTCCACACTAATGGTTTTAACTGGGATTTCTTAATAAAACTAAGCTTAATAAAACAGCGTGGATAAAGATACTGCAATTTGCTAACATTTTTTTTATTTATATATTTTCAAACTATGTTTATCATCACAGTAAAATTGTGAGTTTTCTATTAAATCAGTAAGTTAATCAACATTACTTATAAAAACACTAGTGGCAGAGTGGAATTCCACTTTACAGAGTCTTACCTGACCCTTACCTCGCTACAATCATTTTCAAAACCAATTCTTTCTTTTTAAATGTAATATTTTATAGGCGGACTTTTATTTTGATGGGAAAGTCACGTGTCTTTCTGGCAGCTGTTCATGGAGTTGCTGCTGAACATCTCTGTGAAATGAGCAACAGTTGCTAATATAAAAGTCAGCTTGAAAATTTACATTTAAAAATAAAGAATTTGTTTTCAGAGGGGTTATAGCGAGGAGATGTTCAGGTAAAACAGTTAAGAAGTGGAATTGCATAAGAAGTGGATTTCTAAACATTTGTCTACAATATCTAAAATAAAATGTTAAATGACTTTAAACAAGACATTCACATATTACTAAATAACCAATGTTTAAAAATGTAGTAGATCCTGTTATTAATTATGATCTGAGCCATTCATTTAAGGAATTTTAATGGTAAATAATGTACAACCTTTTTAACACTGTGTATGTAATAAATGCTAAAGAGCTTTCACTTAATTGATCAATAGTACCATTTTGACTACCCCAAAGAGAAGCACTTACTCCTTGTATAAAAAAATTAATGCTTCACTTTGTGATGGTCACCATGGATATTTAAACAATTTTGTACTGACAAAATTTACCATGCAAGTTAACACTGTTCAAAAATGTACACTAAATTGATAAAACCTTTTTAACACTGTATGTAATAAATGCTAAAGTTGTACCAGATGGACTTGGTCCTCACTGTTGATGGTAAACTTCAAGTGATGCCCCAACTTGTTTGCACTTACATTTCAATTTAGGTAAGATGGCTACAGTTAGAGTGACACTCAGAGATAGTAGAGATAGAAATGTGCACCAGTTTATCAGAAAAATGTATTTCGTTGTTAGAGTCACTTCAAACTACCCCAACAAATAGCACTTACTAATTACTATGGAAAGGTCAGTGCTGTTGTTAGAGCACCAATTGTGACATTGATTCCAGTAGATACTTTTTTTTTTAATCTAAATTTAATTTAAAATTTTATGGTTACATTTTTTTGCATTTACCTTCTTGATGTCCTGCAGATTCTTGAAAAGGAGATCATACTGCAGCAGATCTTGTTTGTTGTTCACCTTGTCTAAAGTCTTACTATTTATGTATTCTGAAAGCTTTCCATAAATTGAGGTCATTCACAGCTCCTCCCTGTAAAATCACTCTCTGAATCACAATGGACCATCCCGATTTCTGTATAGAAGGGTACTTCACACTTGTAAAAGCATTTTAAACTTCATATTCAAATATCAGTTTTAAATGAATTAATTGAGTTTATTTGTTGATAGAATGGTAAAGAAAAAGTGAGGACCAAGTCCATCTGGTACAACTTTAGCATTTATTACATAAAGTGTTAAAAAGGTTGTATAAGTTTGGTGTAAATTTTTAACATTATTAATTTGCATGGTTTTTTCAGTACAAAATTGTTTGAATATCCATGGTGACCATCACAAAGTGAAGCATTGATTATTTAATACAAGGAGTAAGTGCTTCTCTTTGGGGTAGTCTAAATGGTACTATTGATCAATTAAGTGAAAGCTCACCTTATTCGGTTCATTTTCAGAAATCAAAGTTCAATATTCAACTTTACATTAAATATGGACTACATGATTTTATTTAGGGTTTATTGGTGTAAAGCACTCTTACATATTGAAAGAATCCTGAAGATTTCTTAGTTCTAATGGATGTTTTTATTGAAGAAAGTGTTGAAAAGAAATCTCCCAATTTCTACTTTAACCATAGTTCTGACCTTTGAGTAAAATTTGGTAAGTTCTATTTGTTGGGGTAGTTTTAAGTGACTCAAGCAACCAGAGGTGTTTGTCTTATATTTCTGCACAGAACCTGATATAAAATGGCAAAAGTATTCTCTAACATCAGTAACTTCTTCCTTTAATATGTACAAAAACAAATGTCTAAATTTGCTAATATTTTGTAGCAGAATGAGAATGCTTGCTGGACTAATTCTGGAAAAGTTAAAAAAAGTTTTTATAATTCTATGAACAAATACATTTTACTTTTAATTAATTTTACAATTAATTAGTTAAATTAAAACTGATATCTGCATATGAAGTTTCAAATTCTTTTACAAGTGTGAAGTACCCTTCTATACAGAAATCAGGATAGTCCATTGTGATGTCAGAGAGTGATTTTACAGGGAGTAAGTGTGAATGACCTCAATTTATGGAAAGCTTTCAGAATACATAAATAGTAAGACTTTAAACAAGGTGAACAATAAACAAGATCTGCTGCAGTACGATCTCCTTTTCAAGAACCTGCAGGACATCAAGAAGGTAAATGCAAAGAAAATATAACCATAAACACCTAATTAAACTAATAGTAGTTTGAATAACATGACTTACCCTATAGTTAGGAACTTATGTGTTCACAAAAGTGTTATTTTGCTACTTAAAGAAGACCTGTAAGTCACACGTTGAAGAAAGTACTGTTAGGTTGTTTACGTCGACTAGACGGACCAAATGATGACATTTTTCCTAACGTAACTCTAATGGTTAGGTAGTTAGGGAATATATTCACATACATGTCTTTGTTCACCGAAGTGATTTTTTGCAAATCACGTGCATCCTAGCACTTGTGCGACCCTAAAACGCTATTTTTGTTGTTTAATAGAAGTTGCGCTAGCCATATCATATGATGCCACATAAACATTAAATTTAGAAAACACATAAAAAAAATCTGTATTAAATTTCGAATATCTTATATCTATGAGAACACTTCTGACATTACTTTAAACGCCTTCTCTTTTTCAATGCGTTTTATTTTATTTTTGTTACTATGTACACTGTAGATTCTCACTGAAGGCATCAAAACTATAAATGAAAACATGTGGATTTATGTTCTTAAAAAAAAAAAAACTGAAATAACTGAAAACATGTTTTATATTCTAGTTTCTTAAATGGGTCACAAAGACACTGATAAAGTGGATAAATGGAGAATGCAAATTATAATCATTTATAATTATATATATATAATATATATTTTATTGTATTAAAAAAAATCTAAACAAAAACTCTTCCAAATAAATAGTTTTAATTTATTTCACAAAAGAAATAAAAATTGGCGCTAAAAAGCGGCCAATCAGACTTCTTTAGAGAGTTCAGCGCGCTGAAAGTGGCCAATCAGAATTCCCAGAGGATCCAACGCACAAAATAGCAGCCAATTATATTCCTCTAAGAGACGGAGGCGGGTCATGTTTTGGAAAGTGGGCGTTAACTCTGGTTGTGTTAACTCAGAAAAACTTCTCTGAGACGGAGATGGAGAGAGAGCTTCTGAGCAGACTGTTTCAGCTCGTAATATTAAGAACACTAACACTAGAAATCTCCAGAACTCAGCGTTTTTAATCAGAAACAATCAGTAAAGAGCTGAGTGCCGCTGCTGAACCTGTGGATCTACCGTGTGGAGTAAGGGAGGAAAGTTCTCTGACTGTGAGCAGCCCAAACGCTCCTGTTTAGCCCTGGGGAACCTGAAGGTGGACGGAGAACTCTGCTTCAAACTGCGTCTAAAATATGGTGTAAGAACACCGGGAGAGATTCGGTGAGTGTTAAAACACAGAAAAGTGTGTTTTTAGACTGAAATAGCCAAGAGTAAATAGAGCTGTAAAATAGCGCTAATTAGCCTAGCGGCTAACGCCACTCACTATGCTAAGCTAATGCCATTGAGTGCATTACAAACAGCTAAGCTAATACTGCTAAATAATCTGTGGGAGAAGCTGTATTAATGTGTATGAACAACTGTGGGGAAAATAGCACTTATTAAACTGTATTCAGAGTATTTGGGTATTGGTTTTGTAATAATACTGCTGAATGTAAAGCTATTGCTAAGCCACAGACATGTGAATGTAATTGTGTGAACAGTAGAGATTATATGAGTTACTCAGACACTGTTTTCATGTAACTTAAACAGGTCAGTTTTTTTTCTTGATAATTGAGTGGATTGAACTTTTGATATAACAGAACATGAGAAGTAAATTTATTTTATTTAAAGATTTGAGATCTGTGAAAAAAGGGAACAGTTTATTGGTTACTGACGTATTTATTTTGTCATTTGATTTGTACGGTGGCCGAGAAAGCCCAACGCAGTGCAAATTGAAAAGCGCTGCAAAAGCACAAAACACATCCATCAAAATTACAACACAGGCGCAGCAAATAGAAAAACGCGCTGCAATTACAACCACAACACAACGGAATTTCCCGGGGGACCTTAAAAGATGCTGTACCAGCTAAGCTGTGTCTTCAGTAAGTCTCGGACTTCACTATGTGTACAAAGGACAATAAGTGGCAAACAAGGCGTTTTGTGAAGCAGAACTTTTAATAATATGCACACAACCGTGGTGATCACAGGTAATAAACATAACTTACTTTTCAGAAGCTTGTTTGCCACTTATGGTCCTTTGTACACAGCTGGTACAGCATCTTTTAAGGTCCCCCGGGAAAATTCCTTTGTGTTGTGACTCACTTCCGTTGTGTTGTGGTTCTTTTTGCAGCGCGTTTTTCTATTTGCAGCGCATTTTTCTATTTGCTGCGCCTGTGTTGTAATTTTGATGGATGTGTTTTGTGCTTTTGCAGCGCTTTTCAATTTGCACTGCGTTGGGCTTTCTCGGCCACCGTAGATTTGTGATACACTTCTGTTTTATTTTATTCACTGATTGTTGTTATTTTGTAACAATTAAATGTATGCTTTTGGTTTAATTGATCTAAATATTTAATCTGAAGGATTCTTAAATAGGTAATACATTTCTAACTCTGAAACTAGACTACTAAAATAAGTGTAATAATGACAGGGAACCTAGAAAAGAAGAAAGTTATTAGCAATTAGTTAGTTAATAAAATAACTGTAAATAGTCTGTAATTATTAGTAACAGTTAATACTTACCAAGGTTAAATAAATGAATCTGTGGAACAAGAAATGGGTGTTTAGGTTTGATTGATACTTTCACTGAAAGGTTAAAGTTGGAACTGAAAGTGAATATTTACCTGTGGTTTGGTCATTGAGATTTTTTTTTTCTGGGGAAAAATACTTTGTATGCCCCTTTGCCTTCACTCTGTGGTCCAGCTCACCCCAAACCATCTGATTGGGTTCAGGTCCAGTGACTGTGGAGGCCAGGTCATTTTTTGTTAAAGTACAAAACTCCACATGTGTTCATTCATAGTTTTGATGCTTTCAGTGAGAATCTACAATGTAAATAGAAAATAAAGTAAAACTCATTGAATGAGAAGGTGTGTCCAAACTTTTGGCCTGTGCTGTGTATATATAAAATAAATAATTGTTACTGCGCAAAAGCGAACGTGACATCAGAGAGCAGAAGGAGGATTAGCGAGGCACAGCTAATGGCTCAATTGTGCCCTGTTATTCCTTAAAAACAAGAATTAGCTTATAATGCTTAATCCACCTTCTTTCCAGAAATTGGCACATTTTTGGTTAGAGGACACAATGAGGCACCAGCAGTGCCCTATTTGCCACGTCACATACTCGAATCTTCCTAAGCACCTGACTGGATTCCACAACGTGGCGAATCCCAAAGAGAAGGCCCTGCTCCTGAGCCTCTCCAGCGGACGGTAATTACTACTTATAAACATAACAGAATCGCAACCTTTATACTTAATACTCGACTACTTGTAACATATTTTTTATATAGAATTGCATAAACTAAAATATATTATTAATATTTAGCGTGAAGGGATTGTTCCGATGTGAGGAGCCTCAATGCGGGAAAACGTTTAAAAGGCTTGACAGGCATTACGCAGAATGCCACATTGATAAAACGGTATGTGAAACAAATTGTTCGCTTTTTATTACAGGATGTTAGTAATACTTTTAGTAATAATACTTATTAGCTAATGTTTCTTTTGTGTTTACATGTTTTATAGCTCGATGAAGCTAAGAGCATCGTCACAAGGTGCAAAAAACAATACATTCTGGAGCAGCTAGGAAAACTGAGGGAAACCCATCCTCAGGTGCTGATGGTCAGCGTGCTGGATTTGGGCGGCCAGGACAACCGATGGACCCGACCACCCCCCAACGCACCAGCAACGGCGGACCCAGCCTGCAGCCAGGGACATCAACGGACCCCCCGCCTGAAAGCGGAAGTCCTGGATAGGGCCATAGACATCCTACCTGACACTGAAACACCTGGAATGTCCACAGATGTCAAACCAGAGCCAGTGCCGGTGGAGACCACCCAGGACCTCACACCCAACTGCTCAAACACAGACTGCCAGCGGCTTCTGAGAGAAAATCAGGAGCTCAAGGCACGTCTGGGTTTGGGCAAGGGAGAATGCCCCAGGCAGGACTGCCAGCATAAAAGCCAGGAGCTCTCCAGGCTGGTGCAGCTCTACATGGCAAGCCCCCAGAAGAAGCTCCGAAATAAATTTTCCAGAAAGGATGATTTTGAAACAGAGCATGCCCCAAAAAATGGTACGTGCATCTATTATCATTTTTCATATGTAAGGCAAAAATATTTTCCAATTCATGTAAATATTATGTTTTCCAGAACAAGTCCTACAAGACTTTTTTGTCTTCTGTGTTGGGGCCAATCCTTCAAGCAAAGTGAAAGACAACGGCAAAACCTGCCGGAGCCACGTCCGCAGGTTTCTTTTGTTTGCAGGAGAGGGCAAGCTCCTGAAGGGGGACTTTTCCTTTTTAGCCGACTCAACGAAGATTGCAGAGTAAATATTAAAAATGATACTTATCTTTAATTTGTTATCCAACTGTGGTTTTTAAATTAACACTTTGTTTGTGTTTGTATTTTGTTCTACGTTCTATTGTTTACAGGTGGGTGGAGGTTCTGAAAACAGACAGAACGAGTTGTCCCCCTGTCACAGGGGGACGTAGGGCCCTCGCATAACAGCTCAAATCGTACCGGGCCAAACCGAGAAACCGGTGAAAGTAATTTTGAGGTCTTAATTGAGTGTGCCAATTTTCAAGAGTTTTCTATCCAAATAAACATGTGAAATATCCAATTAAAATACAGGTGGCGCTATAGCACTGTTAAAATACATGTATTTGAAATTCTAATTCTACATCAAACAACAGCCTTAGATAAGCAGGCCAGTCAAATTTTGTGAGTTTTTCTTCGTTATAACCTCCTCAAAACACCTAGCATTACCTAGGTTTTCACCTCCTGTTTTGATGTGGCATCTCACAAATTCAACCATCTGCCATTTCGTCCTCGTTTGAGATATCGACTATTCCTTCACAATTTATCATCAGATATGTTCAATGTTTATTTTTACCAAATATCAAGAGAATTCAACAAAATTTGCTAGGAGTAATTTGACAACATACGCAAAAAAATGTATGTAAAATGCAGATATTTCAAAATGGCCGACTTCCTGTTGGGCGGAGTCAGTCCTACCAATGCTGAAAATGTGTGTAATGATGTCTTTTGTGTTTTTGCCAAGTTTCAGGAATTTTCAATCATCTATGTTCTGACCGTGTCATGGTTTCACTTTTGTTTAGTGTTGCGTTTTTAGTCAATCAATTGACTGCCATTACGTCACCGTTTTAGCGATCAACTAATCCTTTGGCGATTTTCATCAACTGTGTCTGATGTTCATTCACAGCTAATTTAGAGGTAATCTGACAAAGACTTTAGAAGCAGTTTAAATGAGTTTGTGAAAAAAGTGTAAAAATATTACAAATTCCAATATGGCCGACTTCTTGTTGGGCGGAGCTAATACAAGCCAATTGCAAATATGTGCAGAGTCAAAGTATCTACGCTCCTACAAAAATTTGAGAAGATTAGACAAATTTTGACACATCCACAGCTAATTTATTAACCGTACAAATTAGGGGGCGCTCTAGAGTCAGCTAGCTACACATGAAAAAATTATCACAATATTTGTAAAGTGTTTTAAGGTCTTATAGAATCTGACAATTTTCAAGAGTTTTTGGGCATTCCCGTAATGTCAAATATGCATTGAAACCTAGGTGGCGCTATAGAGCCAATGAAATACGTATATATGAAATTTGAATTTTTGATCCAAGTACCACTTAAATCAAGCAGGCCTGTAAAGTTTCGAGAGTTTTCAACCTTTTTAACCTCCTCAAACACCTACCAACACCAGAATGTATTCACTTCCTGTTTTAATGAGGTATCTCCAGCAACTCAACTGTCCGCCATTTCGACGCCGTTTAAGATATCGACTATTCCTTCGCAATATATCATCAGCTGTGTTAGTAGTTTATTACTGAAAAATATCAAGAGTATTCAATAAATTCCCTAGGAGGAGTTCGACAAAGTATGTAAAAAATGTGTGTAAAATGCACTTATTTCAAAATGGCCGACTTCCTGTTGGGCGGATTCAGTCTTACGAATACTAAAAACGTGTCTTATGATGTCTCTTGTGTTTTTGCCAAGTTTCATGAATTTTCAATCATCTGTGTTATGACCGTGTCATGGTTTCACTTTTGTTTAGTGTTGCGTCTCCATTAAATTAATTGCCTGCCATTACATCATCGTTTCAGCTATCGACTATTCCTTCGCAATTTATCACCATGTATGTCTGGAGCCTATCCACACCAAATTTAGAGATAATCTGACAAAGACTCTAAGAGGAGTTTGAATGAGTTCGTGAAAAATGTGTAAAAATTCCACAAATTTCAAAATGGCCGACTTCCTGTTGGGCGGAGCTAATACCAGCCAATGGCTAATATGTGCGGGATGATACTTTCTATGTTGTTGCCAAAAATCGAGAATATTGGAGAAATTTTGAGACAGCTACAGCTAATTTAATGGCCTAAATAAAATAGGGGGCGCTGTAGAGTCATCTAGCTACACATGAGAAAAACGACAAAATATTCCTAAATCATTTCAAAGACTTATTGAATCTGCCAATTATCAAGAGGCTGAGAGCTTTTCATAAATATGATATAAAATAGGTGGCGCTAGAGAGCTGATGAAAGACGAATTTACGAAATTCCAACTTACGGTCAAAGTAAGGCCTAAGCCAAATAGCTCTGTAAAATTTTAGGAGTTTTCAAACATCCTAACCCCTCCGAAACCCAGCGGGAAACTTTTTATTTTGCAACTTCCTGTCAAAATGGCCGACTTCCTGTTGGGCGGAGTCAAATAAAACCTAGTGATTCTTGTTGTTTATGAGGAGGTCAATGAGCGTACCAAAGTTGGTGCACGTTGGACAAACTTCATCCCAGCCACTGCCGACGTTTGGGGGCGCTATAGAGCTCCTGAACAACGCCAAAGTCCAGCCTCTATGGAACTTTAAAATTTTCGCCGAGCTTGAGGTCTGTGCCAAAATGCGTGAGTTTTCGAGTATCGGAAATGCCTCAAAAATGGACGCAAAGAGGCAGAATAATAATAATAATAATAATAATAATAATAATAATAACGAGTTGTCCCCCTGTCACAGGGGGACGTAGGGCCCTCGCACACCAGCGCAAATCGTACCGGGCCAAACCGAGAAACCGGTGAAAGTAAATTTGAGGTCTCATTGAGTGTGCCAATTTTCAAGAGTTTTCTATTCTGCCAAAAATGTCAAATATTCATTTAAAATATAGGTGGCGCTATAGAGCTGTGAAAACACATGTATTTGAATTTTTAATTCTAGATCAAAGAACCGCCTCAGATAAGCAGGCCGGTCAAATTTTGTGAGTTTTCCTCAGTTATAACCTCCTCAAAACACCTTGCATTACCTAGGTGTCAACTTCCTGTTTTGAGGTGGCATCTCAAAAATTCAACCGTCCGTCATTTCGTCCTCGTTTAAGATATCGACTATTCCTTCACAATTTGTCATCAGATATGTTCAGTGTTTATTTTTACCAAATACCAAGAGAATTCAACAAAATTTCTAGGAGTAGTTTGACAACATACGCAAAAAATGTATGTAAAATGCAGATATTTCAAAATGGCCGACTTCCTGTTGGGCGGAGTCAGTCCTACCAATACTGAAAACGTGTGTAATGATGTCTCTTGTGTTTTTGCCAAGTTTCATGAATTTTCAATCATCTGTGTTCTGACCGTGTCATGGTTTCACTTTGGTTTAGTGTTACGTCTCTAGTCAATCAATTGCCCGCCATTACGTCACTGTTTTAGCGATCAACTAATCCTTTGGCAGTTTTCATCAAATATGTCAGATGTTCATTTACAGTGAAATAAGAGGTAATCTGACAAAGACTTTAGGAGCAGTTTAAATGAGTTTGTGAAAAAAAGTGTAAAAATCTTACAAATTCCAATATGGCCGACTTCCTGTTGGGCGGAGCTAATACAAGCCAATTGCAAATATGTGCAGGGTCACAGTATCTACATTCCTACCAAAATTGGAGAACATTAGACCAATTTTGACACATCCAGAGCTAATTTATTAACTGAACAAATTAGGGGGCGCTGTAGAGTCAGCTAGCTACACATGAAAAAATTATCACAATATTTGTAATGTGTTTTTAGGTCCTATGCAATCTGACAATTTTCAAGAGTTTTTGATTATTCCCGTAATGTCAAATATTCATTGAAACCTAGGTGGCGCTATAGAGCCAATGAAATGCGTATATATGAAATTTCAATTTCAGACCAAAGGACCACGTAAAACAAGCAGGCCTGTAAAGTTTTGTGAGTTTTCATCCATTTTAACCTCCTCAAACACCTACCAACACAAGAATGTATTCACTTCCTGTTTTAATGGGGTATCTCAAGCAATTCAACTGTCTGCCATTTCGTCCCCGTTTAAGATATCGACTATTCCTTCGCAATTTATCATCAGGTGTGTTAGTATTTTATTGTTGACAAATATCAAGAGTATTCAACAAATTCCCTAGGAGGAGTTCGACAAAGTATGCAAAAAATGTGTGTAAAATGCACATATTTCAAAATGGCCGACTTCCTGTTGGGTGGAGTCAGTCCCACCAATACGGCAAACGTGTCTAATGATGTCTCTTGTGTTTTCGCCAAATTTCAGAAATTTCCAATCATCTGTGTTCTGACCGTGTCATGGTTTCACTTTGGTTTAGTGTTGCGTCTCTAGTTAATCAATTGCCCGCCATTATGACACCGTTTCAGCTATTGACTATTCCTTCGCAATTTATCTCCACTTATGTCTGGAGCCTATCCACGCCCAATTTTGAGGTAATCTGACAAAGACTCTAGGAGGAGTTCGAATGAGTATGTGAAAAATGTGTAAAAATGTCACAAATTCCAATATGGCCGACTTCCTGTTGGGCGGAGCAAATGCATGCCTATTGGTAATATGTGCGGGATCATGTTGTCTATGTTTCTACCAAATATCATGAATATTGGAGAATTTTTGAGAAGGCCACAGTTAATTAATTAGCTAAAATAAATAGGGGGCGCTGTAGAGTCATTTAGCTACACACAAAAAAAATGACAAAACGTTTCTAAATAATTTTGAGGCCTTATTGAATCTGCCAATTATCAAGAGGCTGAGTGCTTTCCATAAATGTGATGTAAAAAAGGTGGCGCTAGAGAGCTGGTTAAAGATGAATTTACAAAATTCAAATTAATTCTCAAAGTACGGCCTAAGCCAGATAGGCATGTCAAGTTTTATGAGTTTTCGAACATCATAACCCCCCCAAACCAGCACGGGAAACTTTTTATTTTGCGACTTCCTGTCAAAATGGCAGACTTCCTGTTGAGCGGAGTCTGATAAAACCGAGTGATTATTGTTCTGCATGAGGAGGTCAATGAGTGTACCAAAGTTGGTGCATATTGGACAAACTTCATCCCGGCCACTGGCAACGTTTGGGGGCGCTATAGAGCTCCTGAACCACGCCCAAACCCATGAACCATGGAATTTCAAATTTTTCACGGGTTTTGATGTCTGTGCCAAAATGCATGAGTTTTCGAGTATCGGAAAGGCCTCAAAAATGGGCGCGAAGTTTGTAAATAAAAATAATAATAATAATAATAATAATAAACATTCCAAAAACAATAGGGCTTTGCACCTCCGGTGCAGGCTTCGCCTGCGCCTTCGGTGCTCGGGCCCTAATAAACGGACCAAAAACAATAGGGCTTTGCACCTCCGGTGCAGGCTTCGCCTGCGCCTTCGGTGCTCGGGCCCTAACGAGTTGTCCCCCTGTCACAGGGGGACGTAGGGCCCTCGCACAACAGCGCAAATCGTACCGGGCCAAACCGAGAAACCGGTGAAAGTAATTTTGAGATCTTATTGAGTGTGCCAATTTTCAAGAGTTTTCTATCCTGTTAAACATGTGAAATATCCATTTAAAATACAGGTGGCGCTATGGCGCTGTTAAAATACATGTATTTGAAATTCTAATTCTACATCAAACAACAGCCTTAGATAAGCAGGCCGGTCAAATTTTGTGAGTTTTTCTCCGTTATAACCTCCTCAAAACACCTGGCATTACCTAGGTTTTCACCTCCTGTTTTGATGTGGGATCTCAAAAATTCAACCATCTGCCATTTCGTCCTCGTTTGAGATATCGACTATTCCTTCACAATTTATCATCAGATATGTTCAATGTTTATTTTTACCAAATACCAAGAGAATTCATCAAATTTGCTAGGAGTAGTTTGACAATGTACACAAAAAATGTGTGTAAAATGCAGATATTTCAAAATGGCCGACTTCCTGTTGGGCGGAGTCAGTCCTACCAATGCTGAAAATGTGTGTAATGATGTCTTTTGTGTTTTTGCCAAGTTTCATGAATTTTCAATAATCTGTTTTCTGACCATGTCATGGTTTCACTTTGGTTTAGTGTTGCGTCTCTAGTGACTCAATTGCTCGCCATTGGGTCACCGTTTTACCGATCAACTAATCCTTTGGCAGTTATCATCAAATATGTCTGTTGTTCATTTACAGCGAAATAAGAGGTAATCTGACAAAGACTTTAGGAGCAGTTTAAATTAGTTTGTGAAAAATTTGTAAAAATATTACAAATTCCAATATGGCCGACTTCCTGTTGGGCGGAGCTAATACAAGCTAATTGCAAATATGTGCGGGGTCATACTATCTACGATCCTACCAAAATTTGAGAAGATTAGACAAATTTTGACACATCCACAGCTAATTTATTAAACAAACGAATTAGGGGGCGCTGTAGAGTCTGTTAGGTATACATGAAAAAATTGTCAAAATATTTGTAAATTGTTTTTAGGTCTTATGCAATCTGTCAATTTTCAAGAGGTTTTGAGCATTCCCATAATGTCAAATATGCATTGAAACCTAGGTGGCGCTATAGAGCCAATGAAATACTTATACAAGAAATTTTAATTTCAGATGAAAGTACTGCTTAATTCAAGCAGACCTGTAAATTTTTGAGAGTTTTCAACCTTTTTAACCTCCTCAAACACCTACTAACACCAGAATGTATTCACTTCCTGTTTTAATGGGGCATCTCAAGCAGTTCAACTGTCCGCCATTTCGTCCTCGTTTAAGATATCGACTATTCCTTCGCAATTTATCATCACGGATGGTAGTAGTTTTTTGCTGACAAATATCAAGTGTATTCAACAAATTCCCTAGGAGGAGTTCGACAAAGTATGCAAAAAATGTGTGTAAAATGCACATATTTCAAAATGGCCAACTTCCTGTTGGGCGGAGTCAATCATTCCAATACTAAAAACGTGTCTTATGATGTCTCTTGTGTTTTTACCAAGTTTCATGATTTTTCAATCATCTGTTTTATGACCGTGTCATGGTTTCACTTTGGTCTAGTGTTGCGTCTCCATTAAATTAATTGTCCGCCATTACGTCATCATTTCAGCTATCGACTATTCCTTCGCAATTTATCACCATGTATGTCTGGAGCCTATCCACACCAAATTTAGAGGTAATATGACAAAGACTCTAGGAGGAGTTTGAATGAGTTCGTGAAAAATGTGTAAAAATTCCACAAATTTCAAAATGGCCGACTTCCTGTTGGGCAGAGCTAGTACAAGCCAATAGGTAATATGTGCGGGATGATAGTTTCTATGTTGTTGCCAAAAATCGAGAATATTGGAGAAATTTTGAGACAGCTACAGCTAATTTAATGGCCTAAACAAAATAGGTGGCGCTGTAGAGTCCTCTAGCTACACATGAGAAAAACGACAAAATATTCCTAAATCATTTCAAAGACTTATTGAATCTGCCAATTATCAAGAGGCTGAGAGCTTTTCATAAATATGATATAAAATAGGTGGCGCTAGAGAGCTGATGAAAGACGAATTTACGAAATTCCAACTTACGGTCAAAGTATGGCCTAAGCCAAATAGCTCTGTAAAATTTTAGGAGTTTTCAAACATCCTAACCCCTCCGAAACCCAGCGGGAAACTTTTTATTTTGCAACTTCCTGTCAAAATGGCCGACTTCCTGTTGGGCGGAGTCAAATAAAACCTAGTGATTCTTGTTGTTTATGAGGAGGTCAATGAGCGTACCAAAGTTGGTGCACGTTGGACAAACTTCATCCCGGCCACTGCCGACGTTTGGGGGCGCTATAGAGCTCCTGAACAACGCCAAAGTCCAGCCTCTATGGAACTTTAAAATTTTCGCCGAGCTTGAGGTCTGTGCCAAAATGCGTGAGTTTTCGAGTATCGGAAATGCCTCAAAAATGGACGCAAAGAGGCAGAATAATAATAATAATAATAATAATAACGAGTTGTCCCCCTGTCACAGGGGGACGTAGGGCCCTCGCACAACAACGCAAATCGTACCGGGCCAAACCGAGAAACCGGTAGAAGTAATTTTAAGGTCTTATTGAGTGTGCCAATTTTCAAGAGTTTTCTATCCTGTTAAACACGTGAAATATCCATTTAAAATACAGGTGGCGCTTTAGCACTGTTAAAATACATGTATTTGAAATTCTAATTCTACATCAAAGAACAGCCTTAGATAAGCAGGCCGGTCAAATTTTGTGAGTTTTTCTCCGTTATAACCTCCTCAAAACACCTGGCATTACCTAGGTTTTGACCTCATGTTTTGATGTGGCATCTCACAAATTCAACCATCTGCCATTTCGTCCTCGTTTGAGATATCGACTATTCCTTCACAATTTATCATCAGATATGTTCAATGTTTATTTTTACCAAATACCAAGAGAATTCAACAAATTTGCTAGGAGTAGTTTGACAATGTACACCAAAAATCTGTGTAAAATGCAGATATTTCAAAATGGCCGACTTCCTGTTGGGCGAAGTCAGTCCTACCAATGCTGAAAATGTGTGTAATGATGTCTTTTGTGTTTTTGCCAAGTTTCATGAATTTTCAATAATCTGTTTTCTGACCATGTCATGGTTTCACTTTGGTTTAGTGTTGCGTCTCTAGTGACTCAATTGCTCGCCATTGGGTCACCGTTTTACCGATCAACTAATCCTTTGGCAATTATCATCAAATATGTCTGTTGTTCATTTACAGCGAAATAAGAGGTAATCTGACAAAGACTTTAGGAGCAGTTTAAATTAGTTTGTGAAAAATTTGTAAAAATATTACATATTCCAATATGGCCGACTTCCTGTTGGGCGGAGCTAATACAAGCCAATTGCAAATATGTGCAGGGTCATACTATCTACGATCCTACCAAAATTTGAGAAGATTAGACAAATTTTGACACATCCACAGCTAATTTATTAAACAAACGAATTAGGGGGCGCTGTAGAGTCCGCTAGCTGTACATGAAAAAATTGTCAAAATATTTGTAAAGTGTTTTTAGGTCTTATGCAATCTGTCAATTTTCAAGAGGTTTTGAGCATTCCCGTAATGTCAAATATGCATTGAAACCTAGGTGGCGCTATAGAGCCAATGAAATACGTATATATGAAATTTTAATTTCAGATGAAACTACTGCTTAATTCAAGCAGGCCTGTAAATTTTCGAGAGGTTTCAACCTTTTTAACCTCCTCAAACACCTACTAACACCAGAATGTATTCACTTCCTGTTTTAATGGGGCATCTCAAGCAGTTCAACTGTCCGCCATTTCGTCCTCGTTTAAGATATCGACTATTCCTTCGCAATTTACAATCAAGTATGTTAGCAGTTTATTACAGACAAATATTAAGAGTATTCAACAAATTCCCTAGGAGGAGTTCGACAAAGTATGCAAAAAATGTGTGTAAAACACACTTTTTTCAAAATGGCCGACTTCCTGTTGGGCGGAGTCAGTCTTACCTATACTAAAAACGTGTCTTATGATGTCTCTTGTGTTTTTGCCAAGTTTCATGAATTTTCAATCATCTGTTTTATGACCGTGTCATGGTTTCACTTTTGTTTAGTGTTGCTTCTCCATTAAATTAATTGCCTGCCATTACGTCATCGTTTCAGCTATCGACTATTCCTTCGCAATTTATCACCACGTATGTCTGGAGCCTACCCACGCCCAATTTAGAGATAATCTGACAAAGACTCTAGGAGGAGTTTGAATGAGTTCGTGAAAAATGTGTAAAAATTCCACAAATTTCAAAATGGCCGACTTCCTGTTGGGCGGAGCTAATACCAGCCAATGGGTAATATGTGCGGGATGATACTCTCCATGTTGTTGCCAAAAATCGAGAATATTGGAGAAATTTTGAGACAGCTACAGCTAATTTAATGGCCTAAATAAAATAGGGGGCGCTGTAGAGTCATCTAGCTACACATGAGAAAAACGACAAAATATTTCTAAATCATTTCAAAGACTTATTGAATCTGCCAATTATCAAGAGGCTGAGAGCTTTTTATGAATGTGATATAAAATAGGTGGCGCTAGAGAGCTGATGAAACACGAATTTACGAAATTCCAACTGAAGGTCAAAGTATGGCCTAAGCCAAATAGCTCTGTAAAATTTTAGGAGTTTTCAAACATCCTAACCCCTCCGAAACCCAGCGGGAAACTTTTTATTTTGCAACTTCCTGTCAAAATGGCCGACTTCCTGTTGGGCGGAGTCAAATAAAACCTAGTGATTCTTGTTGTTTATGAGGAGGTCAATGAGCGTATCAAAGTTGCTGCACGTTGGACAAACTTCATCCCGGCCACTGCCGACGTTTGGGGGCGCTATAGAGCTCCTGAACAACGCCAAAGTCCAGCCTCTATGGAACTTTAAAATTTTCGCCGAGCTTGAGGTCTGTGCCAAAATGCGTGAGTTTTCGAGTATCGGAAATGCCTCAAAAATGGACGCAAAGAGGCAGAATAATAATAATAATAATAATAATAATAACGAGTTGTCCCCCTGTCACAGGGGGACGTAGGGCCCTCGCACAACAGCGCAAATCGTACCGGGCCAAACCGAGAAACCGGTGAAAGTAATTTTGAGGTCTCGTTATTATTAGTGTGGTAATTTTCAAGAGTTTTCTATCCTGCCAAAAATGTGAAATACCCATTTAAAATACAGGTGGCGCTATAGAGCTGTTAAAACACATATATTTGAAATTCTAATTCTAGATCAAACAACAGCCTCAGATAAGCAGGCCGGTCAAAGTTTGTGAGCTTTTCTCTCTTATAACGTCCTCAAAACTCCTAGCATTACCTATGTGTCAACCTCCAGTTTTGATGTGGCATCTCAAACATTCAACCGTCCGCCATTTCCTCCTCGTTTAAGATATCGACTATTTCTTCACAATTTATCATCAGATATGTTCAATGTTTATTTTTTACCAAATACCAAGAGAATTCAACAACATTTCTAGGAGTAGTTTGACAACATATGCAAAAAATGTATGCAAAATTCAGATATTTCAAAATGGCCGACTTCCTGTTGGGTGGAGTCAGTCCTACCAATACTGAAAACGTGTCTAATGATGTCTCTTGTGTTTTTGCCAAGTTTCATGAATTTTTAATCATCTGTGTTCTGACTGTGTCATGGTTTCACTTTGGTTTAGTGTTGCGTCTCTATTCAATCAATTGCTCGCCATTACGTCACCGTTTTAGCGATCAACTATTCCTTTGGCAATTTTCATCAACTGTGCCTGATGTTCATTCTCAGCTAATTTAGAGGTAATCTGACAAAGACTTTAGGAGCAGTTTAAATGAGTTTGTGAAAAAAAGTGTAAAAAAATTACAAAATCCAATATGGCCGACTTCCTGTTGGGCGGAGCTAATACAAACCAATTGCAAATATGTGCAGAGTCATAGTATCTACGATCCTACCAAAACTTGAGAAGATTAGACAAATTGTGACACATCCACAGCTAATTTATTAAACGAATGAATTAGGGGGCGCTATAGAGTCCGCTAGCTACACATGAAAAAATTATCACAATATTTGTAAAGTGTTTTTAGATCTTATGGAATCTGACAATTTTCAAGAGTTTTTGAGCATTTCCGTAATGTCAAATATGCATTGAAACCTAGGTGGCGCTATAGAGCCAATGAAATATGTATATATGAAATTTCAATTTTTAATCAAAGGACCGCTTAAATCAAGCAGGCCTGCAAAGTTTCGAGAGTTTTCAACCTGTTTAACCTCCTCAAACACCTACCAACACCAGAATGTATTTACTTCCTATTTTAATGGGGTATCTCCAGCAATTCAACTGTCCGCCATTTCGTCCTCGTTTAAGATATCGACTATTCCTTCGCAATTTATCATCAGGGATGGTAGTAGTTTATTGCTGACAAATATCAAGAGTATTCAACAAATTCCCTAGGAGGAGTTCGACAAAGTATGCAAAAAATGTGTGTAAAATGCAAGTTTTTCAAAATGGCCGACTTCCTGTTGGGCGGAGTCAATCATATCAACACTGAAAATGTGTGTAATGATGTCTTTTATGTTTTTGCCAAGTTTCATGAATTTCCAAGCAGCTGTATTCTGACCATGCTAATGTTTCTATTTGGTTTAGTGTTGTGTCTCCATTAAATCAATTGCCCGCCATTGCGTCATCGTTTCAGCTATCGACTATTCCTTCGCAATTTAGCACCATGTATGTCTGGAGACTATCCACAGACCATTTAGTTGTAATCTGACAAAGACTCTAGGAGGAGTTCGAATGAGTATGTGAAAAATGTTTAAAAATGTAACATTTTTCAAAATGGCCGACTTCCTGTTGGGCGGAGCTAATACATGCCAATGGGTATTATGTGTGGCATCGTAATATCTATGTTTCTACCAAAAATTTTGAACATTGGGGAAAATTTGAGACAGCTACCGCTAATTTATTAGCCTAAACCAAATAGGGGGCGCTGTAGAGTCATTTAGCACCACATTAGAAAAATGATTACATTTCTCGAAATCATTTAAAGGCATTATTGGGTCTGCTAATTTAGAAGAGGCTAAGAGCTTTCTATAAATGTCATATAAAATAGGTGGCGCTAGAGAGCTGATAAATTATGAATATGAAAAATTCCAATTTTACATCAAAGTACATCCTATGCCCAATAGGCCTGTGAAATTTTATGAGTTTTCGAACATCGTAACCCACCCAGAACACCACGGGAAACTTTTTATTTTGCGACTTCCTGCCAAAATGGCCGACTTCCTGTTAGGCGGAGTCAAATAAATCCAAGTGATTCTTGATCGGTATAATGAGGTCAATGAACGTACCAAAGTTGGTGCACATTGGACAAACTTTATCCCGGCCACTGGCAACGTTTGGGGGCGCTATAGAGCTCCTGATCCACGCCCAAACCTGTGAACAATGTAATTTAAAATTTTTCACCGGCTTTGATGTCTGTGCCAAAATGCAAGAGTTTTCGAGTATCGGAAAGGCCTCAAAAATGGGCGCGAAGTTTGTAAATAAAAATAATAATAATAATAAACGGACCAAAAACAATAGGGCTTTGCACCTCCGGTGCAGGCTTCGCCTGCGCCTTCGGTGCTCGGGCCCTAATAAACGGACCAAAAACAATAGGGCTTTGCACCTCCGGTGCAGGCTTCGCCTGCGCCTTCGGTGCTCGGGCCCTAATAAACGGACCAAAAACAATAGGGCTTTGCACCTCCGGTGCAGGCTTCGCCTGCGCCTTCGGTGCTCGGGCCCTAATAATAATAATAAACGGACCAAAAACAATAGGGCTTTGCACCTCCGGTGCAGGCTTCGCCTGCGCCTTCGGTGCTCGGGCCCTAATGAAACCCACGACCATAAGAATTAATCTAGTAAACATCCACAAGTTCGTCAAATTCCTAAACGACCTGCCTGCAACCCAAACAAAACTCAGCGTGAGGGACTTCCAAAGGATCCATGCACAGATAAAGGCGCGCCTGAAGGATCTACAGAAGGACGTCACTGTACATAGCAGAGGAAGGCAGTTGAGACAAAGGACACAAACTCATTAAGTTATCTAAAATACTTCTCTGTATTAAAGGTCCGTTACTTGCAAGATCTGGCCGTTAGCGCCTGGTCGTCAAGACCAGCCGATTGTTAGTCAAACTGTATGTGTAAGAAAGAAATTAACTCCTTGTGAGTGGAAGTCGTTCCCAGAGCTCTGTTTTAATAAAGTGTTAATTGCTGAAGATGAAGTATCCTGTCTCTCTATAACTTATCTCTATTTCAGGATTCCATCAAAGTAGTTTGTTTTGAGTCTGTTTATTAAAGTTAGAGGGTGTTTGCTTTGTTTCAGTGATTTAGGTCAGTGGTAATTGGTTATGTTTTGGATTTTAGCTGTTTTTTGGGAGGGAAAGGGTGAATATTGGCAATTTCCGTGTGTTTAGATGATAGTTAGAACTGTATTTAAATATTTTTCAGCCAATGAGGGTGAAAAGAACGTACAGGGTCGAGGGAAGCGGTAGTAACGTCCAGGTCGGACAATGCTGCGATGACAACTAAGTAATCTGATTACATTTAAGTAATTTTTCACCTTCATTCCTAATTTTTTAAATTTTAAGTTTTTTTTATTACTTTTTTTGCCCCGTGTGTGGGAAGACATATCCGGCAGCACAGTCCAACCCAGCCCGCCCCGGGGTCACAGTCAACGCCAAACCCAGTGTCCTAGAGCTTAGATTGGGCCCAAAAAATCAGACCCGACCCTGCCTGAGCTCGTGCACGTTCTGCCCGAGCCCGACCCCACCCGACCCATAAAATGTCATTATGAGCCCGAGCCGACCTGTCCCTTAAACTGCCTGTTTTTGAGCAAAATCTGTTCAGAATGATGGTAATTAACAATGAAACACAGGAGCATAAACCTAGTATTTAATAAAAAATGTTTTTTTTTAAGAACAGCTGGCTCGTGCGGCCAGAGCTGTGTGATTATAACATTTTAACTGGGGCACCTTTCTTTAAACAGTTTAACTTGTAAATTACGGGGTTATAATAGTTTTGAACAATTTACTAAAGCCTAATTTTATTTTGTTTTCACTTTCTCTCTTAAAATTCAGTTAGTTTTAAGTCGTATTTGGAGTGGGTTTGCTAGGAATGCTGTGGGAAATCTCTTGGGACACTGTAGAGCTTAAATTCTCTGCCCAAACCCGACCCGAAGCCCGATCCAAACTCGGGTCAGGTTCGGGCAGAGAATCTAAGCTCTACAGTGTCCCAGCCGCAGGAGGAGGGGGAGACCTGCTGTAACCCTCGCTGTGCCCGGGAAATTCTTCAATTAAAAGAGGAACTTCTGGCTGCTCGTGAAGGAAAAAGAAACAGGAAAATGTCTACAGTAGTCTCCCATGTCCCGCGTTTTTTAATTTTGGTACTGAATGGCCAGGCAGTTGGTGGCTGCAGTGAGTGTTTCTCCTTCTCCACACCACCATAAACCGTCTGTTTTCGGCCATTTGATGAGTGAAATCTGTTCAGAATAATGTAATGAACACTGCAACACTGAAAGAGCGCAGACCTATTATTTAATAAAAATGTGTAAGAACAGCTAAACACAGCGCCGCACTTCAAACGTGGACAAGTGGAGAAGCTCCCAGATCTGCATGATTATAAGATTCTAACTAGTGAATTATTTGAAAGGTTATAATAGTTTTGAATTCATTATAGTTTAATTTTATTTTATTTTCACCTTTTCTTATCCAATTCAGTTAGTTTTAGTTGGTTTTTAGAGTGAACTCTACAGGTTTCCCCAATTTTCACCAAAATGATCAACTACCATCAACACCACCTGCTCTTAAACTGCTGGAGTGGAAATAGCGCTAACAAATTAACAAATTAACAAATTAAATTAACAAACACAAAAACTAAGGGTATTTTCAATTTCAGGTCATTGTAGTTAGTTTTATAAACTCTCAATTCAGTTCCATTAAGTTACTTTTTTCTTTTAATTACTGTTTTTATTAGTTTTAGTAAACGAAAATGTTTTTTTACTTTCAGTTTGTTATTTCATTTGTTTTTTGTTAATGATAATACTTGGATATTTGGTTATATTGTGATTATCATGCCAGAGCTTTATATAAAATAAATATAGCATTAAAAATAGGTGCCTGTGTCACAGACTATTTCCTGGTGCCCAAGGAATGTGGTGGGAAATCTTGGGTCGGGTCGGGTCCGGGCAGATAAACTGTTTTTTTTTTTCTCCCAATTTGGTTATCCAATTGACCCACCCCTTTTTGTGCATCCCCATCACCGGTGGCACCTGTGACTCTTGGAGGATGTGGATGAGCAGACGCCTCCTCCGACGTGTGTGAGGTCAGTCAGCCCTTTTTTTTCAGCTGCTGCTGATGAATCATTGCCTGAGCAGCTAGCACACTCGGAGGAAAGCACAGCGGCTAGGGTCCGATTCATCCGCTCACAGACGCCTCGTGCTGCCCGGCGCCACCTTAAAACGTGATAGGGAGAGAGAGCTATCTACCCACCCGGAGGGAGCAGGGCCAATTTTGCTCCCTCTGAGCACCGGCAGCTGATGGTAAAGCTGCATGAAAGGGGGTACGAACCTGTGACCTCCCGCTCATAGTGGCAGCGCATTAGACCGCTGGACCACTCGGCGCCCTGGGCAGGTAATCTAAGCTCTAATATTAATATATATCGAAACCGTACCGATACCGTGGCCCAAAAAACGCTCTAATGAAGTGTCAACCGGTGGATTAAATGTAATGTGGTGCCCATGTACAACTTCTGGCGCCGACGCGAGTGGCTGCCTGTTCCAGTAACTCCGTCTCCTTTGTGTGTGTGTTTTTTTTTTCAAGTTTTTTATGTTTATTTATCGTCTCTGTGCTACTACATACATCTAGTGTGCATCTTATTTATATCCTAAGGATATTTTTATCGTAAGCATGTGGGGCAGCGAGGAATATCGGGTTTATTCCCGTGAAGAACTGCTGGCTCTACGACCCGCGGGACGTGGGGGCATTGTTCACACAATCCCGGGGGAACTGAGAAGGAAATGCCGCGGTTGCAGGGCCGGAGCTAAGCTAAAGGCTAAGCTAACGGCTAAGAGGACGGAGAAGCGCTGGAGGTACAAACCCTCAGTTCCGTCGGTGGTTATGGGGAATGTAAACTCACTGACCAACAAAACCGACGAGGTAGCCTGTCTGGTGAAGAATCAGAAGCTCTACAGGGAGTGTAGCGTGCTGTGGGGGGATCGCGCTCTTCATTAACAACAGATGGTGCAACCCTGGACATGTAAACGTGAAGGAGGTGATCTGCTGTCAGGATATTGAACTTTTAGTGGTGAGTCTCCGACCTTATTACATGCCGCGGGAGCTTTCTCACGCGATCCTCGTCTGTGTTTACATTCAGCCGAGAGCGGACGTGCAGGCGGCGTGTGACGTCATCCACTCCACCGTCGCAGCGCTGCAGACCCAGTACCCTGACGCCTTCTATGTGATTATTGGAGATTTTAATCACGTAACGCTGGACTCTACCCTGCCTGCCTTTTTCCAGTTTGTGGACTGTCCAACCAGGAATAACAGAACCATAAACTTGCTGTATGCTAATGTGAAGGATGCATACAGGGCTATTCCACTACCACCGCTGGGGAGATCAGATCACAACCTGGTCTTCCTGCAGCCTCAGTACAAACCACTGGTACTGAGGCAGCCCACTACCACACGCTCATTCAGAGTCTGGTCTCCTGAAGCAGAGGAAGCCCTAAGGGACTGCTATGACACCACTGACTGGAGCGTGCTGCTGCACCCACATGGCGAGGACATTGAGGGGGTGACTCACTGTGTTACAGACTACTTGAATTTCTGTATGGATGTTGCTGTTACCACAAAGACTGTACGCTGCTTTCCAAACAACAAACCCTGGATTACCAGTACCATCAAGGACCTCCTCAACCAAAAGAAGAGGGTGTTCAAAGATGGAAATCTGGTAGAGCTAAAGCGCGTACAGAGGGAACTCAAGGTACGTCTTAAAGAGGCCAAGGAGTCTTACAGGAAAAAGGTGGAAAGAAAGCTGCAAGATAACAACATGAAGGTCTGGGGTGCGATGAAAACCATCACTGGGTGCAAGAACAACAACGGCAATCCAGTAGATGGGGGTGTGGACAGAGCAAACCAGTTTAACAACTTTTACAACAGGTATGAATGTCCTCCTTCTGCCCCCTCCTCCTACCCTCCTGCATCATCACCATCATCTCCACCACCATCACCTCCAACTCCACCATCACCCTCACCTCCATCTTCATCACCACCACCACTCTATCCTCCATCATCATCTTCATCAGCACCATCCTCCTCACTTCCTCCATCTTCATCTTCATCACCACTATCATCACCCCCACCTCCACCATCTTCATCAGCACCAACACCACCCTCACCTCCACCATCTTCATCATCAACACTATCAGCTGGCAGACAAATCAGCTCCACCAGTCCACCAAACTTTACTGCAGACGAAGTAAGGAGACCGCTGAGGAGACTTCACCCCAGGAAGGCAGCTGGCCCAGACAGAGTGTCCCCCAAAAAGTGGTAACACTTACTAATGCTAGCTAGTAAGCCAACATAGGTTAGCTAAATTAGCCTTAATGCTGGATTTGGATTTTAAACTATATTAAGTTGTAAATTTGTATTAGCTAGCTAGTTCTCCAAATAAGATAGCCAGCTAGTGTAACTTTAGCTCGACTTCATTGTTTAGTCAGGAAATGGCACCAAAACAGGGACGTAGCTGGTATTAGCAGCCTGTTTTTAATATTTTAATGTTAGCACAACATTAACTAGCTGGCTGAATTTGGTGCATGACTAGCTAACCTAGGTTAACTAACTAGCTTAGCTAACTGCCTGGGTAAACTATGGAAGCCCATTCCTGCCACCTAAAAAAAAAATAAATAATAATAATTTTACTATTAAGTTAATTGCTATCTCAATATTTTGAGATACTAAGTCATTATTTTGGTATACTATCTCAATATTTCAAGAAATTATCTCATTATTTTGAGATAGTATGTCATTATTTGAGAAATATTGGTGCTTTTAGAAGAATCATACAATATCAAAATAAGCCTCCGGAGATGTTAGATTAATATAATAACACACTGGACTTCTATTTTAGTGTGTTAAAGAGAGTGGCTGTGGCTCAGACTATTCTGTATGGTATGTATGTGTATAATTGAGCAGAACAGCGATGTGGAACTCAATTAGTCAACTCCTTACTGTTACAGCAGAAAACAGTTCACAAAATGATGACGTAGTATCTCAAAATAATGACTTACTATCTCAAAATAATGACTTAGTATCTCAAAATAATGACTTAGTATGTCAAAATAATGAGAGCAGTTTACTTAATAATAATTTAAAAAATGTGCTGGATTATTTTTACTTTTTTAGGTGGCGGGAACATGCTTCCATAGTTTACTCAATAGTTTAATAAAATAAAAAATGCATAGATAACCCAGTTAGTTAGCTATCTGTGAGAGTAGAGTGGCGTGCTGGAGATAGAGAGTTAAGGCACTATATTTTTAAGATTTCTCATGTTTAATTTCTTCTCAAATTTGTTTTCAGAACCAAGAAACTGCAACAAGTTTTTTTCAAGTTCTTGCCACCATCTACAGGGATGAGAGAGAATATTCAAGGAAGATCTATGATGTTGGCAACACTGAGCATCTTATTGAAACAGCATCGGCAGAACAACTTGGATATGCTGTTGTGAGAATTCTAAAATTCAACCCACAATTTCAGGAATTTATTGACGTAGATAGGAATGTAGACATCAGGAACTTAGATAGATTCCAGCTGTTCTTATCATGCAAAGAGACTGAATCATCTCAACCTATGGCCACTTCAGTGTCCCAAGCTCAGGTATTTACATTTATATTGTATTACTCCATTTGTCTGTTTTTTTTTTTTGTTTGTTTTTTTAGAAAGTACATTTAGTAGATGCTGATTTTCTTTCACAAGAGCATGAAAAACTGAGGTCCATTTTGGAAAAGAAAGCACCAGAGACACTTGATGAACTCAAAACCAAAGGCACTGTGACAGAAAAAGCAAGAATAAAGCTTGTTAAATTATGTGTATCTGACCTGGTGGAAAAGCATGGATTGTGAGTAAAACAAACCACCTTTTTAACATATTCAAGAAAAGTAAAAAAAAAAATAATAATACAGCAAATTATAGTGGCTTGTATAACACTGCTAAAGTACAGCAGAGTAAATGCTTTATATTTAAGTTTTGAGTTGGTTTTGTTGTTCTTCTATTAATTACTTATCCAACAAGTACTGAAAAAGTGGCTCTAGCAAAGAACATCATCGCTGTCTTCCCTGAGAGTCCAGGTGGATGGAAACGGGGAAGGATTTGTAAGCACATGCTTTGGTTCTCAGTTGTAGATTGTACAAAATCATATTGATTGTTTTTAAAATTGGGCATGATTCTTGCTCATGCATGTTATGTTATTTATGTTGTGGTTAGCTTATGTAAGGATAAGCATCTGCTCAAATTTAAATAATAATAAAACTGCTCTTCAGATATTTTTTTCATGTCAATTAGTGTATTTGTGTACATAAATTAAATCTGAAAACTAGAGATTGAAACAATTTTTTTTTAAATCCTTAAGACTAACAAACGCAACAGTGTCCCTAGCATCTTTTGTAAATGCCATTTTTTTTATTTCTTAATTTTGTACTGCAGTTAAATGCCAAAAGTAAAAAGTGAAGTGGCATCTAATTATTTGTATTTTTTATGTGATTTGTTTGGTACATTTCTCTTAGCTTTAGTACAACATTTGAAAATATATAGTTTTTTTTCCAGAGATGTATGTTATTCTTATTTATTAACAACATTATCTTACCAGTAGCTGCTCTTACTGTTTTTCTGTTATGCTTTTGACTTTTTTTTTATGCCAGGAGCACTTTTACGATCCAGATTCTCATTCTGGATTTTTGGAAATGAGACTGCGCAACATTCGTCGAAAGCTAGAAGATAGTCAGCGGCGTTATAGGTCACACAAACGACGCTGTGAAGATGGTCCTAATCCGGACAAGGAGGAGGAAGATGGTAGTGGGACAAGTGAGTGGATCAACTTGATGAAAAGGCTCAGGCCTTCTACAGACAACATTTCATCAATCAAAGCAGCAATGCAGAAAACCTTCACCTGGCGCAGATCATGGATAGCCAAACATTCCCCCTCCCTGTCTGAAATCTTTGAGGAATACCTACACTTCTTGGATATGCCAACTCTGGTAGGTACATTACATTTTGCTTTTTCATTAGGGCTCACTGTCAGTTTTATGCCGTGTGTAATGTAAATAACTTGATAATATTGTTAAGGGTTATTATATAACACCGTTTAGCTGAAAAACATGTGCACTCATGGAGGTGATATGAATTTCTCAGTCAGTTAATTTATGATAAAAGTGAAAAAAGGTCTGTGGCCTGTTTGGAACTCAGTTTGGCAATTTGTGTGTTATAGCTGGTATTATGTACCTAAATTAAAATGTCTCATTTTTTTGTTTCTTAAAAGCTTGATACAGAGTTTGGTAAAATGTTTGAGGGAAAAGGAGATTTGTTCTTAAGAAGATGGGAGGCTACCATCATTCCCAAGTTGAAGGCAATTGCCATCATGGAGACAGGTGATCTTGCATCTCTTAAGGACATGGAAAACCAGAATGAAGGTATATATTTTCAAATATAACTCTCATTAGATTTCACATATAATGCTACAGCCTCTGTGTAATCTTATTTTATTTGTGTCTGTGTCTCATTTTCAGATGAGAAGTGTTACACTATGCTTGTAGTCCTTACACATCTTCTGCCACCAGTTGCAATGAGTCGATGTTGAGTGAAGTTTGCATTAACATTCCTTGTTGATTTTGTTCCAGTAAGTCTATCTATCGATTTGTCTGTCTATCTAGAATAATTTTATTATAAGATACATTTTGCCTTTTTTAGTAAACAAATAAATCATAAAGGACATTGAAGGTGGCTGATTTAGTTTAATCAAGTGTGAAAGTATGTAATTGTGTACATGCTTATTAACTGGAGTAACATAACATTTAGAAACTGTTAAATCGGTCGTTTGCATTTTTAGTAAGTGTTTGCAGTAACAACTGATTAAACTCAGATTTTGGTTTCTTTTGTTTGGTTACATTTTAGGCTGGAAGCAGCATTGCTTCTCTTTGTGATGTCTGTCCTTCACAGACCCACCAGCCCCAGCTAATCTGTGTTGGAAATCTGTGGGCTGCCGCAAAGCAACATGTCATCGTTGGAAAGAGTGACCGAATCACTGTTCCCCTTGAAGAAGGACTGACATCTGCTGTGGACAAGCTATTTAAGCTCTACTGGGTGTGTAACCTGGCCTATCCATGTCAGCTAAGCTCCATGTTCTGCTTCTTTGAACACATCTATGACATGCCTCTCTCAACTAGCCGGAAAGCTAAGGTACTGAAGCTCATTTCGAAGCTTAAAGCATCACAATTCACAGCATAATGTACATTTGTCCAGAATGTCGACAGTCACAATTCACAGAAGTAAAGAAGCTAATTTGGCATCTTCGTGAAATACATGCATTGTCAAAGGGACTGAACTTCATTCTTATTTGCAGCCAGGATGGTTGTCCAAGGACTTACCACATCATCAAATCATTTACTAAGCATCTTTACAGAGATCACCAGTTAACATGTACCACCGTGCACTATTTGTTACTTCACATACTGTACTTGGCCTAACATATAGAACAGGTAGTGTGCTGCCACTTAAAACCAAACACTGTGGAGAATGTTTGTTTGGTGAGATAATTCACATCATACCACGGGCTGATGCTGAGTCCTTTTTGATGTTTATCTGCATTCTTTCAATTGAGTACTTTGATGAGCATTTTTATGCATATGTCAAGCGAACTAATGACTATGAAATGATCAGCTTAGATGATGCTTCAGATGTTAGGCCTCTTGATGTACTAGCCATTTACAACACAGACAAGCTGTACTTGAATCCAAGATCCAAATTGTTTAGCCTCACGTTTTGTAGTTCTGTTTTTATAAAAAGGGAATTTTATTTCTGTATTGATGTTCAATGTTATTCATCAGGTTTTCTAAAAATACGTGAGAACAGTGAACAATTGTGACTAATTTTATATGAGCTATGTTTTATACACCCCTTTACTGTTTGGACTTTTGTTTTTAGGTGTTCATTATCACAAAAGACAATGAATTAGTCACAAGCATGCATGTTTTTACATTTAAAATATCTAAAAAACATCGAGTTAATTTATTACTTATTCCAAACGAAACTGATTTTGAACTGTAACAAACATGACTGTTTTTACATTTAAAATGTTACAAACACGTGAATGTTAATTCATTGCTAATTCCAAAAGAAAATTGAACCATATATAGGCATGAAAATAAAAATGGAATTGAATTAATTCGTTTCATGCTTTTTTTTAACATATTTGATACATTATCTTGATTATGCATAATCAACACAAGTTGTGTAAAAAATGACACATTTGTGAGTTCATTAGCCTGACACATTTAGTGTGTAAAATTGGATTACACACTGGATGTGTCAGAATCAACACAACATGTGTCGTCTCTGAGCACACTCGCACAATGTGTTAAAATTCGACACAGTCTGAGTCATTTTTGACACGTTTCTTTTTAGAGTGTACGTAAAAGACTTCCTAAAATCAAACTTGGGTAAAGGGAGGAACTAGAAGAGTTTGTGATACAGGGAGGAAAAAAGGAGGGAAAAAAAGAAGCGAGCCAGAGCTCAGGGTAAAAACTGGCATAGATTTATTTTAATGTAAAACTAAGATCCAACACTGAGTGACTGTAGACAGGTGTTTCAGTTTCATTGTCCAACCCCGGTATGTCCCAAAAGTGTCTATAAACTGGGTATAGGATATATATGATATCTCAATAAATTTTATAAAACATATTTTCTTTTTTTTTGTTTTTTTTTTGTTTTCAGCTCAGAAAGTCATTTTGTTACATTTGTAATAATACTTTTTATTAATTTAAGCAAAGTCTTTTTGTCCACAGATCTTTCAGACACATCCCATGTAAAAATGTCCCCAGAACTCGTCAAGCTAGTCATACGGTTAGCTTATTAGAATAGGCAGCAGTGACTTCATTTAACTCACAATAGAAAAAAGGGCAATTCTGTTTATATTCTTTTTCCTAAAGTTCATATAAATACTTGTAAAGGGTTAATCATTTAGTGGGTGTTAACATATGAACAGCTCAGGCATGAGGGATTGTGGTAGCTGCCTACCGTTTCATACACAGCCAGTCTATCTCTGCTCTCTCCTACTGGTATGCAGATTAGCTAAGTGTCAAACGGTCAGGTTGTTACCGCTTTTTAATGGTCCATATTATGTCAATTTACATTTGAGATTTGTAGGTATAAACATACACATATTCACACACATATTTTTTCACAGTTTATTTTTTCACCTGCATATCCGATTAGCCTAAATTTTACCCTGTATATTTAATTCCCAGCGCCAGAGAGCTTTATTTTCGTGATAAATATTTCTTAAAACTGCATTGACACTAATGTGGTGACGTGTTTGTGTGTGTTGTGTTGGTACATGTAGATCAGGTGCAGCAGTGCTGCTGGGGTTTTTAAACACAGGGTTCAAACACCTTTTACAAGGTAAAATTCAAGCACTTTTCAAGCACTTTCAAGGCCCATTTTCAAGTTTTTTTCAGCACCTTTGAGCAAAGTGGTAAATTAATGATAACGGTGATATCTCAAAACTGCGATTCAGCGATAATCAATATATTGCAAAACTATTCTCCACACTTCACAGCGACTGAGCTACTGAGAAAAACTACTTATAAGTAAGTAAATAGCAGGAGTTATGGATTTATTGGTGTCAGTTTCACACAGTTTAAATACCAATGTTCTCAACATATTGAGTATCTCAAAATAATGAGATAGCATCTAATAAATTTCGTTCCACTTCACGATTGTCTCCCACTTGAAAGATTATTGATCTACTGTTCGAATTATGATGTATCTGGCATGATACGTCATAAAGAAGAAAAGGAGATCCAGTCCAAAATTGTAGTTCCGTCAGATTTTATTCAAAGAATCTTCTGAGCAAAACAGTTTTTTTGGATACATCAAAAATTGAGTAAAAAGATTATTGAAAAATGACTTGAAATAAAAAGGTGAAAATAAGAGGAAAACCCCAAAGGTGAGAAAAGTTGGGGTTTCCAGAGTTCTCGGCTGTGTGAACAGGACCTGTGGCTCTGTAGTCCCTCTCGGGAGAAGCTCTCCCGCCCAACTCTACTCTTCTTCCTAGACAGAGTCTAATAAAAACAGGCATTCGCCTGGCCTCAGTCTAATAGTGTGTGAGGAGGCTCCTCACACCCCCCGGATCCTGATACTGATAAGCAGTTATTCATCCTATACGTCAGCCGAGAACTCGGTCACCCCAACCTTATCAGACTATAGATTACATGTACAGAAACTCATGGTTCTGCTGGAAAAAATCAATCATGCTAAGTTGCAAGAAAAACGGCCTTGCTTTGAGCACAAGGACACAATATACATACATTCTAAGTCACAATGTGAATCATCATGAATCGTGCTAAATGCTTGAATAACATACTGATTAAGTGAAATGCTGATTTAGTTACACACAGATTAACCCTTTAATCAATGAACAATGAACATAGTAAGGCAAAACTCCTCCGTATTCTTACACACTTGTTAATTCTTCACAAAAAACAAACAAAAAGATCATATATTTATGTTTGAAGCCCAAAATGTGGCAAAAGTTTGAAAAGTTCAAGGGGGGGCCGAATACTTTTGCAAGGCACTGTATATAGTGGTTGCTTGAATGTATGTTTGGCTGTGTACAAAAGCTTTTGGCTAAATGCTTAAGTTGAAAGAATAGATAAGATTGCAGATCTTGCAATATAAAAGCCTTTTATTGAATCACATAGATATGAATATGAGTAAATACATAAGGTGATGTAAAACAACGATAATAGCTGGTACTGGATCAAACAATCAATAAAGTAAATGGATTAGATATTTTTAGTACCTTTAGAGATATAAAAAAACCCTTTAGCAAAACGATACCAAATAAGGAAAAGATAACAGAGTATAACTTTAGCAACACAACACAACCAAATATCCCTGTAGATTAACTTGCAGATTTTTTATCAGACTGACTGAACCATAGACCAATGAGAAAACCAGTAGAGCAGGGGTGTCAAACTCATTTTAGCCGAGGGCCACATTGGCATATTGGCTGTCCTCTGAGGGCCAGATGTAACTTATAAATGTAATAAAATGTAACCAAATGTAATATAAAATGAATGTAATTACTCCTTAATGTTAAATAACTCTCAATATACTATTTATTCAATCAAATATTACAGTTGCATGGAAAAAATGTTTGCTTGTTGCTCTATTAACATAAATCCTTTTAATTTGTCATGTTATGAAATCCAAAAACTCCATCAATCAAGAACCAAACTATTCAAGTGAATAGAAATGACATAAAATACAAGTTACATTAACTTTGATCAAAACGTTTGATACTGAAATAAGGCTTAATAAATATAAAATTAAAAATTGTGAGCTGTTAAGAACATGTGATAGATTTAGCATTTCCTCAGATTTAGCAGTTCCTCATACAACCACTAGTCGGAGCTGCAGCAGCACAAGCCCGCAGTCTTTACTGAGTCAGAGCTACAGCCCAGCCACGGGCTACAGGGCTCAGCTGAGCCAGTCTGGAGCATTTTTAAAGTTCTTCCGTGTATGAAATAAAGATTTTAACCCCACTAACCGAATAATACAGCTCTCTACAGTTCATCTTTCAGCCCAAGCAGCTAACAGCAGCAGTTTAGAGCAGAGTCACGGAGTCACTGCTCGGATTACATTATAAACAGGTCAGTTAACGCGCTGCTAACCTCAGGATGTTTATAACTACGGAGTTTAGTGGACACACCACGGCTGCAAGGTTAGACTGTTGAAGGCTACTGAAGACTATTAAAGGCTATTGGAGGTTATTGAAAGGGTTATTGGGGGCAGAAATCAGTAAAGGCTGGTTAGATGAGTGATTCACGTCCTCGTCCTTTGCTGAGGTGAAACTGTGACTAGCGCTGTCACAGTGATGTTTATTAACATCATTAAAACAGATTTTGTCAGCTATTGTCTTATAAATATTTACACAGAACTTATATCTCTCCTAACAAGCGTTTATTTTGGTCAGTAACACTCTTCGTAACACAAAAGGCATACCGGTCTTTCATTACATTACATTACATTACATTACATTTGGCAGACGCTTTTGTCCAAAGCGACTTACAATAGTCAAGTACAATGTAAAATAAGTTTAAAGGTAAAACATCTTTGGATAGGGATAAAAGGAGGACAAAGGGGAATAATAGGATAGAGGAGTGAAGGAGAGGAAGAAGGAAATGAGGTTAGAAGTAGTTAGTGTGTTAGAGGTGTTAAGAGAGTAAGTGCTCTTTGAAGAGCTCTGTCTTCAGGAGTTTCTTAAAGATAGCGAGAGATTCTCCTGATCTGGTAGTGGAGGGTAGGTTTGTTCCACCATTGGGGAACATTGGGGTATGAGAACAGTCTGGATTGCTTTGTGTGCATGTTTGGCAAAGCGAGGCGACGTTCACTGGATGAGCGCAGTGGCCGGGAGGTAGCGTAAGCCTTGAGGAGCGAGTGCAGGTAGGAAGGAGCCTGTACTGTCATCACCTTGTAGGCGATTGTAAGAGCTTTGAATTTGATGCGAGCATCAACTGGTAGCCAATGGAGCTCAATGAGCAGCTGGGTGACATGTGCCCGTTTTGGCTGGTTGAAGACCAGACGTGCTGCTGTGTTCTGGATCATCTGGAGTGGTTTTACTACACAGGCCGGGAGGTCAGTTAGTAGGGCATTGCAGTAGTCGAGGCGTGAGATGACGACCGCTTGCACCAGGAGTTGGGTGGCCTGTTGCGTCAGGAACGGTCTAATTTTTCGGATGTTATAGAGCGCAAAGCGGCAGGACCGAGCAACTGAGGCCACATGGTGCGTGAAGGAGAGTTGGTCATCAACCATAACACCCAGGTTCCTAGCAACCTTTGTCGGTGAGAGAGAGAGAGAGTCGATACTTATAGAGAAGTTGTGTTGAAAAGATGGTTTTGCTGGTATAACCAGAAGTTCAGTCTTTGAGAGATTTAATTGAAGGTGATGCTCCCTCATCCATGAGGATATGTCAGAGAGACACTTTCGCCTTGAAGCACAGCCGTCCGTCTGCAACTTTTCTTTTTCTGGACATTATGGGATAAACGTTTGTATGTCTCAATTCCACCCGCGAAGTTACGCTTTCCCTCCGGCAGGGTTTCCACATCAATGACTACACTGCCGTGTAGTGGCAGTAAGCCGTAACTTCGCGGGTAATACAATCGACAAGCATTGTGGGAAATGTAGTTTTTGGTCAAAGAACGCTTCTGACCTATTTATTATAGACACTAAGATCTTACAAGCTCTCGCTTGGATGTGGCCACATTTGGCCCGCGGGCCTTGTGTTTGACACATGTGCAGTAGAGGGAATCAAGGATCCTGCAGTCTTACTGCTGCATAGCCTGCTGAGTGTTGCTTTCAGTATGGAAACTACAGCTAGACCATTTTTTTTTTTTTTAACTCTGAAAAGGATTTTGTTGGCCTTTTGTTGCAAGCTAAGAATATTCTCTACTCCTAAGAATACTCTACTCCTACTAAACTACAACATCTACATTTTAAAAGACTAAGTAATGCTAATCTAACATCTGGAGCAAACACTGGCAGTGCCCTCGCTCCAACTACAACTACAAACGTGGAGTGGAGGAAAAAATAAAGAAAGTTTTTATATGTAAACAATTGAGAATGTGTTAAGGCTGTAAATGACATAAGTTGACCAAATGATCATTTCCTACTTATGGCAAAGCATATTCAATTTTTAAACCTAAAAATGTCCCAGAATGATAAAATCCTCACTTTTGTTTATTATTAGTTCTAAAGCTAATGCTGAGATTTAATATACGATTTTACTCTGAGCTAGCATCATCGCTTTATTATTTATTCAGCATATCACTGAAAAAAATGTAAAAATGTATGTTCCTAGTTTATGCTGTTAGTGGTACCATTTATGATTCTGTGTGTAAAAACCTCTTAAAACACAACACTAAGTGTTGAAGAGCTCTGCAGGCATTAACTAATGTAGGTATACAAACATACATAAAAACACAGCATGAAATTCAGTAAACATCATCTCTGGATAAGATTCATTTTTCTGAACCTGTAATAAGCCATTTTTAAATGAAGTTCTTGTAACAGAGTGAAGATTTTGTGCATGATGAGGTGTTTTTGGCTGTCTGAAAGATTTAAGGTTTGCATTTTTTATGGCAGAGGAACAGATTTGGGATACTTTTCTATCTTTTGTGAATGCACTGATGTAATATAAGTTCACTCTGTAAAGTAAAACTCTTCCCACAGTCTGAGCAGTGATATGGTTTCTCTCCTGTGTGAATGCGCTGGTGTTTTTTGAGATTACTCTGTTTAGTAAAACTCTTCCCACAGTCTGAGCATTGATACGGTTTCTCTCCTGTGTGAATGCGCTGATGCAGTTTGAGAGTACTCTGTTGATTAAAACTCTTCCCACAGTCTGAGCAGTGATACGGTTTCTCTCCTGTGTGAATGCGCTGGTGCAGTTTGAGATTACTCTGTTGATTAAAACTCTTCCCACAGTCTGAGCAGTGATACGGTTTCTCTCCTGTGTGAATGCGTTGGTGTATTTTGAGACTTCTCTGTTCAGTAAAACTCTTTCCACAGTCGAAACAGTAATACGGTTTCTCTCCTGTGTGAATGCGCTGATGCAGTTTGAGATTACTCTGTCTAGTAAAACTCTTCCCACAGTCTGAGCAGTGATACGGTTTCTCTCCTGTGTGAATGCGCTGGTGCCGTTTGAGACTACTCTGTTCAGTAAAACTCTTCCCACAATCGGAGCAGTAATATGGTTTCTCTCCTGTGTGAATGCGCTGATGCAGTTTGAGAGTACTCTGTTGATTAAAACTCTTCCCACAGTCTGAGCAGTGATACGGTTTCTCTCCTGTGTGAATGCGCTGGTGCAGTTTGAGATTACTCTGTTGATTAAAACTCTTCCCACAGTCTGAGCAGTAATACGGTTTCTCTCCTGTGTGAATGCGTTGGTGTTTTTTGAGAGTACTCTGTTTAGTAAAACTCTTCCCACAGTCGAAACAGTAATACGGTTTCTCTCCTGTGTGAATGCGCTGGTGTATTTTGAGACTACTCTGTTGAGTAAAACTCTTCCCACAGTCGAAACAGTAATACGGTTTCTCTCCTGTGTGAATGCGCTGGTGTTTTTTGAGATCACTCTGTTTAGTAAAACTCTTCCCACAGTCTGAGCAGTGATACGGTTTCTCTCCTGTGTGAATGCGCTGGTGTATTTTGAGACTACTCTGTTCAGTAAAACTCTTCCCACAGTCTGAGCAGTGATACGGTTTCTCTCCTGTGTGAATGCGCTGGTGTTTTTTGAGATCACTCTGTTTAGTAAAACTCTTCCCACAGTCTGAGCAGTGATACGGTTTCTCTCCTGTGTGAATGCGCTGGTGTATTTTGAGATCACTCTGTTGATTAAAACTCTTCCCACAGTCTGAGCAGTGATACGGTTTCTCTCCTGTGTGAATGCGCTGGTGTTTTTTGATATCACTCTGTTTAGTAAAACTCTTGACAGAGTGCTGATGTTCCTCCATGTCGGGACTTGGCTCCATCTGTCTGTGAAATGTAGCAAACAATTTCTGCGTTTTCAGGAGATTCTTCTGGCTGGCTTGTGCTTCACCTCTTTCAGCAGTTTAACACTGCTCTTTATTAAATATCCTGGTTGTTTATTCTGGAAAAACAAAGAAAAAAAATTTTGTGTATTAAAATAAAAGCAGGTCAATTAACCAAAAAGAATTACCTACATTAGTTACACTATATGGAGAAAAATACTGGGACACCTTCATACTACAATAAAGGCTTCAGTACTTTTATCCCATTATAAATTCACAGACATTTTAATATGTATCTTGACTGTCAGCAGGCTGCAGCTGCAAAATGTATGTAGCAGAAACACTGCTGCTGTCCAGCACTGAATACAGTGTTATACTACTACTTTAGTATCACACTTTACACTATAATCCATACTACTAAAACTTGAAGCTCGGCTGCGCTCCGGTCCACACCTAGAACCTCCCGCTATGAAGCCGAGCGGAGCACAGTGCGGCCGAACCGAGTTCCTCGATTAGGCTCGGCCCTGATGCAGAATTTTAGATTTTAGATGCAGAATGAGCACACCTGATGCTTCCACAAGTGATTAAACAGGAGAGATAGTTGAGGGAGGCAGGTCTAATTCAGTGGTTCGGCTTTCAAAGGTCTGATAAACTTCAGCTTGCTCCCAATTGTGTCAGAAAGTGGAGTTGACTAGCAACGGTAATGCATCTAATCTGTTCCACCACCTCAAGCAGTTTCACTACACACAATATCTTCCTTATTCTGGCTGAAGCACTTATGTAGTTTATGTTGTATCTAAGTTATTTATAGTTGATATAGGTTTGTTTATTTGACGGTGATATCGTGTTCCTTTTATATAAATGAAGGCTTTCTGCATTCTTTATCCTGGATGAGGCACTTTTGTTTTGATCTGTTAAATATGTTTACAAAAGAATAAGAAGCTCTGCCTCTGTTGTAATGTAAAGTTATTTATATTGGTAAAATGTAAATAGGTTATTGGTTTGTGTTTGACAGAGATGTCATGTTTTTATATTGCTACATGCAAATAAAGGTGAGCATTAATTCATTCTGACCATTTTTTAATTTCTAAAGTATTATACAGTTTTTTTATGAGAGGAGGCTTTAAAGACAGTAATAGGTACAGATTTCCATTGCAGGGATTCCTAACAGTTTTTCTGAGGCCTTCCAAATATTTATATCGATATCGAAATTATATTGTATCGACCGAAATTAAGGAATGTATCGTGATATAAATTTTGGCCATATCGTCCAGCACTAGCTGTAAATATGTCATTCTGCTCTAACAAAGTGTATCTCATTTTATCTTATAAATATCTTTGTAATTTTCTGACTTGCAGTATATCTCTACCCCTCACCTTTTATAATCAAATATTTAGTTTTTCAATACAATAATTTCAGTGACCGGAAGCAGAAAAAGCCTGTATTAAATGTATATGCTTGATGAAGAGTCTCGACCTACCCCTTCCTGTTTTTATGTTCTAGAAATTAGATAATATTACTTTTTTTATTCAGGTGTAGGACCATTTATGGGATAATTTATCTGCATACAATCACAGCTCCAGAAATGACATTAATCTGTTTTAATAAGGCAGTATGCCATAAATATCGTAAGAAATAATGTTGCCAATATTTTTGAACATCATGAACTATATTACCCTGAAATATGGAGCCATATCACCCACCCCTAATTATCACATTCAGGGTAGTACTTTCTTGCTGTTTTAAGCAAAAGAAAAATTCACACTGTTTTCATTTCCTATTATATATCTTCTAGAGACATTTTATACATGTTTATGTCCAGTATAATTTATTTTACTTTAATCCTGCATATATGGAGTGCATTATTACCCAGCAAAAAGCTACACATCGGCCCTTCGTGGGCTAAGTGCGGGCACTGTGGGCAGGGGCTAGCCCATTAAAATTCCAAACAGGCCCAACATGGGTTTTCTGTGGGCAGCCTGTTTAATGGCTGGCCCACTCAAATCCTATAAAAGGCCGCTGTGGGCTAGCCTGAACTGGTCCAGTGCATTAATGCCCCTGTAGGCCCAGTGTGGGAATTATTTGGACAGCCAACACTTTGATGCGCCCACACAAATCCAAGGCAGGCCCACTGTGGGTCAGCCCACATTTAGCCTGCTCCATTTCACACCCTGAAGGGCCAGTGTGGGTTATATGTGGGCAAAGCACAGTTTAGCATGCCCACACAATTCCCATGCAGAGCCAGTGTGGGTCAGCCCAAATTCAGCCTGCACCATTTCATACCCGGTATGGGTTATATGTCGGCAACCTGCACTTTGGCATGTGCACACAAATCTCATGCAGGGCCACTGTGGGTCAGCCCTAATTCAGCCTGCACCATTTACACACTGTAGGCATTGTGGGTTATATGTGGGCAGCACGCACACATATGTGAGCATGCCCACACAAATCCTATGCTAGGTTACTCTGGATCAGCCCAAATTTACCATACAATATTTTACAATCTGAAAGTTTGTGTCATAACAAGTTCATATGAAGGGTATCTGAATATTTTTTATTGTTTTTGTCTGTGAGAGCTAGGTAGATTAGCTAGCTTAGTGGATAGGAGCAACACTGTGTGAAATGTAGTATCAGCTCTGAAAGATTTTCTAAACCAAAAGTGGAGAAAAATCAAGGTACCACAGCAGAGTTGTGCAGAGACCTTTGGAGGGGCACACTCACACACACACATAGTAACATCTCATATTTTTCAAGACATATACTGTATAGCTATACATTTTTATTTATAAAAATATTTTTATTTAATATTTTGGATAGCTACGAATTTGCTCCATGGTGCTGATTCATAATCTCACCTTTATTATTGGTAGTGCTGATAATAAATAAATAAAAATATTAAATTATAAATGTTTTTGTGCTTGACTATACACTTTGTGTAAGCCAGCAAGGTTATAAAAGTTACATATTTTTTTATTTTTGCATGTGATATTTAATTGTGAGGATCATGTAACCAACGAATCCACACCCCTCCCCCTCCCCCCTCCCTGCACGTGCCTTTACCACAGAGCAACGATCAAGCTTAAAGGCAAAGTCAGTGAGTGACTTTGGTCTGTCAAAGTGACTGAAAGGTAAGTTATAATTTCTGTTATACTATATGCTTTTCTATTTTTTGCTAAGATACGCTAATGTGGTGCTAATGCAGTTACCACTCTCAGGTTATTGTAGCATTATAAGGGTAGCTATGTTGAAGTTAGCATTGTGCTAAAAAAAAGTTAGCATTGTCCTAAGTTAGAATGAGAATTTACCTCACATTTAAATAACACGAGGGGCTCCCAAGTTGGCAGCTTATCTCGGCTCTTGGAGAAAGACTGCTGTTAAGTAAGTTAACTTTATATCCAAGTATGTCAACAATAACCAGCTAAGTGAACAATGGCTTGCTAAGGGAAATATTAAGGGAAATGGAAAATGGAAAGATATCCACTTAAGCTAAGGGAAAGATATCCAGTTAAGCTAAGGGAAAGATAGCCAGTTAAGCTAAGGGAAAGATAGCCAGCTAAGCTAAGGGAAAGATAGCCACTTAAGCTAAGGGAAAGATAGCCAGCTAAGCTAAGGGAAAGATATCCAGTTAAGCTAAGGGAAAGATAGCCAGTTAAGCTAAGGGAAAGATAGCCAGTTAAGCTAAGGGAAAGCTAGCCAGTTAAGCTAAGGGAAAGATAGCCAGTTAAGCTAAGGGAAAGATAGCCAGTTAAGCTAAGGGAAAGATAGCCAGGTAAGCTAAGGGAAAGCTAGACAGTTAAGCTAAGGGAAAGCTAGACAGTTAAGCTAAGGGAAAGCTAGACAGTTAAGCTAAGGGAAAGCTAGACAGTTAAGCTAAGGGAAAGCTAGCCAGTTAAGCTAAGGGAAAGCTAGCCAGTTAAGCTAAGGGAAAGCTAGCCAGTTAAGCTAAGGGAAAGCTAGCCAGTTAAGCTAACGGAAAGCTAGCCAGTTAAGCTAAGGGAAAGCTAGCCAGCTAAGCTAACGGAAATATAGCCAGCTAAGCTAAGGGAAAGATATCCAACTAAGCTAATGGAAAGCTAGCCAGTTAAGCTAAGGGAAAGATATCCAGCTAAGCTAAGGGAAAGATAGCCAGTTAAGCTAATGGAAAGCTACCCAGTTAAGCTAAGGGAAAGATATCCAGCTAAGCTAAGGGAAAGATATCCAGCTAAGCTAAGGGAAAGATATCCAGCTAAGCTAAGGGAAAGATAGCCAGTTAAGCTAAGGGAAAGATATCCAGCTAAGCTAAGGGAAAGATAGCCAGTTAAGCTAAGGGAAAGATAGCCAGTTAAGCTAAGGGAAAGCTAGCCAGTTAAGCTAAGGGAAAGCTAGCCAGTTAAGCTAAGGGAAAGCTAGCCAGTTAAGCTAAGGGAAAGCTAGCCAGTTAAGCTAAGGGAAAGATAGCCAATTAAGCTAAGGGAAAGATAGCCAGTTAAGCTAAGGGAAAGATAGCCAGTTAAGCTAAGGGAAAGATAGCCAGCTAAGCTAACGGAAATATAGCCAGCTAAGCTAAGGGAAAGATAGCCAGTTAAGCTAATGGAAAGCTAGCCAGTCAAGCTAAGGGAAATATATTCAGTTAAGCTAATGCAAAGATAGCCAGTTAAGCTAAGGGAAAGATATCATTTTAAAAGGTTTTGGTATTTTTGTGAACCTGATATCGGCCACCTCACATGTTTATAGAATGTAACTACCAGTCACACACAGTGACTGTAAATGCTATTTATGTTTCACCATGAATAGCCTGAAGAAATTCAAATTCAAATAACTATCACTATATAAGAATCACTGTAATCAAATACAGTCTGCAAATTTCTCTAAAATTAAGCATTGTACATGAAAAGACACTAACAGATGTAGTATTTACCTGACTGCATTCTCATATCTCTATATTATCATTTTAAGAGGCCGTGAGAAGATCAATCATGCCACCACCAAAGGATGCAGAGATCGAGCAGGTTGCAAAGGTTTGGCTTTGGAATGCACGGGACCGTTCAGGTGGACGGTTTAATTTACAGGTAGCACAGTTCGCAAAAATATATATTGGAACTGAACAAGGAAAATAAATATTAGGCTAATGACTTCTAACAGGACCACTGCAGCTCATAGCTTCAAAATCACTGTCATAGGAACTAGTTAGTCTAAACTTAGGTGGACCATCCCTACAACAGCTTGTGGACACAACTCCACACACATTTAAATTCTAACATCAGCCAAATGTTTTTAGACTCAGGTTAACAGATGGAAAATAAGTTTACAAAGGATAGAGGAAATGCACTGACTGCATCATACTCATCACAGATTTGGAGGAACTGAACTCTTACTTAATAACTAAAATAAAAAGGGGGTGTTTTATGCTCCTTGTGTGTTCGCCCTCAAATTACAGCACTAATCAGACTAAATATTCTGAACAATGCTTTAAGCATTTCTGAGTATGTGTAAAGTTGAGGATTGTTTGTCTACAGATTAACATTAAGAATTTTGGCACATAACAAACTATTTTAAAATAAATAAAACTAAGATTAATCTGAAGTGCACAAATAAGTTTTAGATGTGCTTCAACTGAAGAACTGGGTGATCCCTGATGGATATAAACTGATAGAGAGTTACAAATCTTTGGTGCATAAATACAGAATGCAACGCTAAATGTTCTCAACAAATGAGCTGGAATTGTCGATCTGTCAGGAGTCCCGATATATACTTATACTGATATATACACTTTTTACACTAAATGAATATTAAAATCCAATCTAAATAATCTTCTCTCTTTTTTATGTGTGTGAGTTAGAACTGTAGCTGCAGCATTTTGACCAAGATGTAATTTGTAAATTGTAGAGAATAATAATTGTAATCCAGAGAATAATGCATTACAATAGTCTAATCAAAACAAAGGTGTAGATAAGCTTCTCAGCATCTAGTGTAAGAAAATGTCTAATTAATGTATAAAAAATATATACATTATTATGGTTGAAGATTAAATTAGACAATGTGAAAGTTTAAAAGAAAATAAGAAGGCATTTGATAAATAAATGTTGAGACTATGTATTCTATAGTCTAGAGCAAAAACAGTGACAATGTTGAAAAACATTGACTTGATTTTAACACTTTTATAACTTTATGTTGTAATTCTGAAAAAAAAGAGAAAGTTAATGTAGTAAACATTTTGTTTATGAATCTTCTCAGATCCATGGTGGGCATAACGAGGCAGGGAGAGTCCGGCGTGGGGACTGGTGTGCAATAGGCCCCAGCATGTCCACAGCTGAGATGAAGAAACACTTGTTCTCATACTCTGTATGCGGACACTTGTCATTACTCCCGGGGCTTCTTAGGCGTTATGTAGACCATCATGGAATCTTGGATGATTCCATTTGGTCTAGAAGGGGGGAGTGAAGGGTGTGATTGGAGATAACCACACCTTTACACTCTTATTCTTAAATGTTTTATACATTTATATATACAGTTATTATTTTTACTGTTCACTTTATAATTCACTTAAAGACCTTATGATCTCTGCTCTCTCTTTAACTGTCACTATGACAAGGCTTTGGAGGTTGTTTTTACTTTTTCAGGAATCAGGAAGGTCAGAGTGTTTTCATCAACAATGAGAGCTGTGAGGAGAACGTGACCCTGAGTGGCAGAGAAGCTTCACGGCTGTTCTGCTGTTCTGGGACCAGTGCATATGAACTAGGAGACAACAAGTTATCTGAGTGAAGTGCTGGGAACCTCTCCTCAGATAGATAGCCAGAAGATCTTTCCATCCACTCTTTTCCTCTGTCTCATCTTCTCACAGACTTTAGGACACTTAAGGACTGTCTGCTGTGTTCATGAAGGACACAGTGCTGAACAACATCATGATAAGAACTTGTTGCTCAGACGGGCTGGAGCTAATCACGTCATTAAAACTGGACAACATGCTGTTAACTGGACTCTGCTGACGTAATCATATTGATAAGTTCTGTACAATCACATGTCATTTGCAAAATGTATAACTGCTTGGATGAAGTATGAGGAGTTCTCTCTGGCCCTCGACTGGCTATCTCTCTCTATCTCTCTCTCTCTCTCTCTCTCTCTCTATGGGTTGCGAATGTGTTGATCTATCAAGATTTTATTTGTTGATGTACTTTTACTCTTTTCTAATATATATCTATTAATTTTTGTTCTGCCATATGCAGAAGAAAGGCCAGTTCCTGCAAGTTGCAGTAGATACAATAGAGTTAGATACTGCATTTAGGCTGGACCGTTTGTTTGATGAAGGTAAAGAAAATTATCTGTAAAAAATTATTATTGATTCAGAATCAAAGGGGGGAGTGTGATGGAAGGTGTTTATTGAAATGATTCATAATCAATGACGTGTGATGATTCATAAACAATGACGACTATTAATGATATTACTTTTTGTTCCATGCGATGATAATGTGTACTGAGATGCTCACTGAGAGTTTTTCTATCTGGAGAGAGCAGTGTGTGTCTATGTGTGTGTGTTAAGGAATGCACATCACAGCTGTTCTGTCTACACATTCTGGCGCCAGGGTCATCTTTCTTTCTGCTTGCAGTGTTTTGAGAACCAGCCTGATATGCCCACTAAGGGATTATGTCATACCACCTGTCAGAAGAAGTTGACGTGTCACAATGGTGGCACTGTGCCCATAATTGGGAAGTAAGATAGTAAGGGTTGGAAGGATCGAGGGTATAAAGAGAGCGTGGCACTCTTGCAAGGCAGGAGATCACTCTGTATTCATACGCGTGTCTTCTCAATAAATCTTGTTACTCATTCTGATCAAGACTCAGAGACTCTGCAGTTTATTTCATCCTGTCATTATTTTCCACCACAAGATCATCTCTGATACCAACTGTAAACTGTGGAAACATAGCTAGTTATGCTGTTGCTCCTCTCACGCTGGCGGACATCACCTGATGCTCGTTGTCATGGTTACGAGTACACTAAGCGATATCACACATGCGCGTCATGTTTGATCGGATTACTTATAGAGTGCACATAAACGGAGAGTTTACTCAGACTATTGGGGAAAGTGTACATATAAACACCTCAATCAGATTCTAGAATCGGAATGAATTCTTTCGGATTGAAGGAAAGCTTTGCATGTAAACATAGCCAGTGAAACAGCAAGTTTTCTGTCAAATCAGTAAGCCAAATAACGTTACTTAGTGAAATTACCTTTTAAACCTGAACTTCTCCTCGCTATGATCACTTAATCTTCAATTTTTACATTTAATATTGTACAAGCTGACTTTTATTTTGACGGTAGTCACATGACTTGCCAGCACCAACAGTTTGTACACCGTGGTGTCAAAATGAAGGATTTTAAGTTTTACAGAGCTGTGAAGAGTTTTGATCACATTCACGCCATCCTGCAACAAATGAATGGGCATGGAAAGTGTGTGTGTGTGTTGGTGGAGGAGGGTGGGGGTGTGTGTTGAGAGGGATGGGGGTTCGCTCTCATGCTCTCTCTGAGAATAAAATAAACTGATATTTTGATGAACGTGTTGTACCTCATTTTTAATGGTTAGTAGGATATTGATACAGGACCACATTTGGAAACATGGTATTTGGTTCCCATTTCTAAACATGAATCACGGAGTTTTGGCAAATTTATGAGCTTGCTGATAAAATGTACCATGCAGAATTTCAGTGAGGGATTAACTGGTTAGTTGTTAGACACACGCAAAACCAGGTCCAGACAGCTGTTATTTATAATAATGTGCTGTGTATTTTACATAAATTCTTTGTTAGCTTGAGAAGTACTACAACTGGTCAAAGACCACATGCCCAAAAGATGGCTATAACCCAAATAGGTTTGCTATAATGGTAAACTAATTAAATTCCTAAAATGTCTTATACACCTGTTGACACAGTGTAAAACGCACAGTTTATAAATCAACTGCTCCAGAACAAAGACGATTATTAATAATGATCAATTATTATTAATTACAAATTATTTTCTGCTTGATCTTTGTATTTTGTTTGTAATTTATCTCCCAGTCTATCTAGATTACAGAAATGTGAAATGTGAAGTAGTTTACAGACTTGGTATATGTAAAAATAAATAAAAACACCACAGGCTTATACATTTTAACAGATTTTTTTCGAATTATAATTAGTTTAAACATCTATCAGTCTATCTAGAATTCAGAAAACGGAAGTTCACAGCGCCGATTTTTTTGTTTTTGTTTTTATCAACATACAAAACACAACAATATACAATAGTACAAACTCTTGTAGAGGATCACAGCTACAATTTAGAAGCTAGGGGGAGCATACACAAACATACAGACTAGAGGAGCAACGTAATAAAATGATAATCTTAGACAAAAGCTTACTAGAGATCTGGTGTGAGATGATTCTAGCAGTTTTCCATTTTCTTAATTTACTTAATGAAGAATAATATGACTTAAATTCATTAACGAAACGGGGGACATGTGGAATTTTGCTAAAAGTAAAATTATATTTATGGCATCAGAGAAAGCTGAACTTAAGTTGTAAATGTCCTCTACCTCAAAAGAAGGAATATTAAGTTTGATATTAATCCAATTTCTGATGTCCATCCAAAAAGTGTGTGAATATTGACATGAAAAAACCAAATGCTCCAGAGATTCATTTTCTGATTTACAAAAAGTACATAATTCAACATCAAATTTGAATATTTTTTAAAGAAACAGGGCTGCAGGATAAATCATATTTATAATTTTGAAATGGGTCTCCTTCACTTTAGGAGATATGGGCCAGTTTACAAATTTGGAATAATCAAAAGTCATATTTATATTCTTATTATTAGGAAGTTTCTTGAAAGAAGGTCCATTATATTCATAGTAAATCTTTTGTTTCAAATCATCATTGATAGTCTTATTATTACACTTCAACTAAATTACAGTCGTTCACTTTTAATGTGGGAATCGAAACAGTCACCTTTGAATATAAAATGACTTGTTTGATTAACAGAATCAATGCTAAAGGAATCACTTTGCACACCTTCTTAACATCTTTAAAACTCCTAAGATTATATTTTTCACTTACAAAAGGTAATTTACAAAAACAATACCTTTGTCATACCAATCTTTTATAAATATTGACTTCCTACCCACTGTGACTGCCCTATTATTCCATAAAGTTGATCCATGATGGGAGAAGTTATGTTGAAAAATCTTTTTCCAGAACTGAAGTATTTGTTTACGGAAGTATGATAATTTGACTGGAATCTTACTAATTTAATTAAATTTTGATGCGTAATAAAGGTTTTTAGCCATTTAATCCTAAATGTGCCAATCATGGCTTCAGAGTCAAATGCATTAATACCACCTTTCTCGTATTTTTTAACTAATTGGGACCTTTTAATATGATGAGTCTTATTTTTCCACAAAAACAGAAAATCAATAGAATTAGCTTTGCTTATATTTTGTGGTGATATGTACGTAGAATGACATGGATAGAGAACCTTGGAAATGCCATCTGCTTTAGTCAACAGGTTTCGTCCAAAAACAGTCAAATCCCTTGTGCGCCGAAAACTGTTGACAGCTGTGGCTACCCGATCTGTGCCCCCTGCTCAGTTTACAGAGCGCATGCGCGGCACAAATCTTTTAAATTTTAAAAGAAATAATTAGTTTTCGAAGTGATTTTACCAAGAAGGTTAGGTAAGAAGTGGAATTTTACTTTTTTTTATTAACGTTGATTGGCTAACTAATTTAACAGAAAACTCCATATTGTACTGTAATAATACACAGAATAAAACATGTTAGCAAATTAAAGTATCTATGCCCATGCTGTTTAATAAAACACTGTTAAAACACTGTAATAATACTTAATAATAATAGTTAATAATAATAATAATTATTATTATTATTATTATTATTATTATACAATGCAATAAAAGATGTGAATGTGACAATAAGACTAAGAAGTCACATCACACTTTAAGCACTTTGACATTGTTTAAAAAAAATACACAACTAAACAAACAGCATTATATACTTAAAGAATGGAAAAAAACTGAGAAGAAACGGAATAGAAGAAACTAACATTTGGGTTGAGAAATATTTGGCATTATGAAGTAAAAATTACTTATGATCTGAGCCAATAGTTTAAGGAATTTTAATAATAAAGAATGTTTAAACATTTGTCATTTAAAAACTAGCTGAGGCATTTTGCAATGTTTGTAACTGTTGTAAGCATGGTTAATTGATGTACATTTATTGCAAATGTTACCAGTATATGTAAAGATATGTCTAATGTCGTAATTTAATGTTTAATTAAAGAAGCATTATGGAGAAAATAAATTTCTTTAGCCACTGCCAGCATGTTTAATACTAGGCGAATAGTATAAATATGTAGATTTCAGAGGTTTGACTGTACTAAAACTAGTGTTGCTGGGTAATACAGTTTTGCGCTGGGACTTTATTAATGTATTCTGATTCAGGAGACATAACTCTTTGATAAAATTAACATTATACGAAAAAATATATTTCTTTCAGCCACTGAAAGCATGGTAAAATTTACTTTAGCACATAAGTGTCACATTTCTTTACCAATGCGAACCTAAATAACTGGGAATTGGAAGAACTAAGACTAACTTGGCTGAAGATAAGTTTCTAACTTTAACTCGGAGCATACTAAACGTGGTCAGCTCTGTTTCTAGAACAGGTAATTGAATCATGCAACACCAATAGAACTAACATCACAATAAAAGTCCCGTCCTTTTATACAAATATAATTTTTGTGTTATAATTCTTATAATTAAAAATGCAGTTATTGTAGCTAACATTTTCACCATTTGACCAAAAAAATAAAATAAAATATAAACCATATTCAGAATAATGATCCTTATTGATTTATTCCCAATACTTCTGTTCTGTTCAAAGCATCTACTAAACCGTTTAATTTACCACTTAAATACAAATTCAGACGCATTAAACAGCTAAACAATGTCTTCTTTATTATATCTGAACTGTTGTGTTAATGCTCCAGCCTGATGCTTTATTTACACTATCTAGCACTGAGTCTTGTGAAGCAGTTTTGTGTTAAATCCACCCTGTTCACTCTGTAACACATTTCCGTATACATATATTACTGTGAGAATTCTGATTCAACATACCATTATATTAATAATACACTGTGTGTATTGAATACTGGAGTAAAATAAATGATATTGGGCAGATATAATCTGCTTCTGATAGATACAATAAACAACCCAATGATAAATATTTTCAACAGGACAATTTTAAAATCGTATTGTAATTGTTAAGAAGAGCTAACTGGTATTAAACCATGTAGAAGCCACTGTGGTGCATCTAATTAAAATGCTGGAGATGATGTACTCTGAAAACAGTATTTACTGCAGCAGAGGAGTTGTGGTATATACAGAATAGATGAATGCAATCCGACTGTGTGAGTGTGTGATTCTGAAACAACAGATATAAAAGGGATACTTGAACTACTTGAAACACATTACTGACTACAATTTACAACACTAACACCTAAACAAAGATACACACTTCTATGAGGTATTATCTGGTAATAATAATAGGCAGATCAGAAACAGCAAGAAGCTATACAGAGCTATACAAAGAGCTGATCAGTTAGCATAGCATGTAACTCCTTGAAAGTACACCTACAACTTGGAAAGTAACAGTTATCTACACTTTATGAATAAACAGCAGTGTAGGTACTTACAGGTATCTGAATGCAGACAAGAATCAAATGTCCTCGGTAATCCCACAAAACTTTACTAAGCTGCACACCGTCCACTATCTCCACTGTTCCTCTACAGAAGTCCTCTCTATCTGTGGTATGCAAGCCCCCAACTGAGGCCCCTCAGTCTCAGCATCGCTCTGATTGGCTAAACAAGCGGAAGCATGAGGGTTGCAGGCACTGTGGGTGGGACTCAGTGGAGGAGCTATTTAGCTCCTGAAGATAGTCTTTGGGCCAACTCTTGGCTCTTTGAAACAGTAACTGTTCAGAAATTAAGAAAGTTGTGTACAAACATTCATATTAAAGTGATTATCCAGACAAATTATCATTGACCTTACAAAATATCATGTGTAATTAATATTAAAATTAATTAATGTTCTAAATGTTTTTACTAAACAATTTCTCAGCTGTGTAACGTATATATAAAAAACCCTGTTCTTTTGCAAATACTTTATTTATTATAGTAACTACTTTTATAACATACACTATATTGTGCATGATATTCACATATTTTAACATTTAACAAAAGAATTAACGTAAGAGTATATGTACATACATATGTAAATTAAGTTATTCTTGCTGTAAGAAAGGAGCATTGCCTCCATCTAGTGTCATTAAGATGTTCTGCATGTTATATAAATAATCTCAGGTGTGTTTGTGCTTCCAATTATGATAAAAAAACATTACGTGTTAAAGAACAGATTCTTCTATAAAATCTCTGCAGGCCCTATTTACCATAATAAGAACAGAAACATTCACCAAGACTGGCTGATTGGCTAAATTTGGGGGTTTAATTTAAATTAAACTCAAATAAATTCTAATTTCAAACACTGTGTCTCCACAATTAAACCACAGTAACATTAAAATATATAAAATATCAAAATATTAGATGACTTGCTGTAGATGGGGAGTTCCTTCCTGATATTAAATGCAGGTATCTGGAAGACTAAAACTAATGTTGATCTATTCAATAACGTATAAAGACTTTAAATAAATTACATCCATTATACAGCACAAGATGAAATTGAGAATTATAATTATCTTTATGCATTTGATATAAAAGGAAACATGCAATAGCTTGAAAGACAGAACTGTATAGCTAATTATATTAAAAAATATCCGTCTTTTATGTCTGACTGAGAGAGCCTGTAGAGAAAGAGAATATATGAATTATACAAAACAGTGAGTAATGTTTAAAAAAAAAAAAAAAAAACCTAAACTTTGGTTTAAAAAATGTGTAAATAATCGATAAATCTGTTAGCTAGTGAACGCTAACAAACAATTAAACTGGAATCTTAAACTGAGGTAAAATTTGAGGATAATTTACTCTTACGGAGGCAAATTGGCTTTAAACAGATTTGAAGTAATTTGAAGAATTGTTAGAATGGTGGCAATTCGTTTCTCCAAACCGTTTAAAAACCTTTTTTGTCACAGAAAACAGAAAATAAATGCTCTTTCTCCTCAGAAACTTTGGGTACGAAGCTAGGAAGCTAGCTAATTTAGCTTTTTCCTAACTGACCAAAAATCTGCCTTTAATTATACTAATTTAATCTAAATTTGTTTAATCTCATGAATTTATCCATAAATTATTCGTTCTTTTCTCAGTTTATTAAACAGTATAAGAGAAAGAGAGCTAATTCACTGCTAACTCTGTTAGCTGCTAACAGGCTAATGTTGACAGGAATCTGAATCAAAGCCTCATAAAGAGCACGTGAGGGCAGCGCTGATATAAACTACTGCTTTAAAATAATACAAATAATACGACCTGCAGAGATTTTATAGAAGGATCTGTTCTTTAGAACATAATGTTTTATATCATTATTAGAAGCACAAACACGCCAGAGATTATTTATATAAAAGGCAGAACATCTTAATGATATTAGATGGAGGCAGCGCTCCTTTCCTCCAATCAAGAAGAATTAAACACAGCTTATTTTACCGGATAATTAATACAGTTTTTCATCCTGTAATATGGTTATGGAAGTGGAAGTGGTGGTGTACTTTTAGACTCACCAGTAGGGGAAAGTAGTGCTCCGTTCTTTGGAGAAGGGTCTGTCTGCAGAGCCGCGGATTTAATCCAGCAGATTCACGCCAGCAGGTTCAGGTCAGTGGCATTCTGCGCATGCGTTGATACTTGATTCGGGTTTTCTTAGCGTTGGTTATACTGGAGAAAAAGTTAAACAGCACAAATATGTTCTCTATACAAAACCTAGAATGTATTTTAATTACTCTATAATGTTTATTTTCTCAATGATCTGAATTTAAATTAGCTCAGTTTATTGCAGGCCAGGCTCAGAAATTTAGCTCAATCAGTTATTAATTTAATCCCTGAAAATATTTTATTTCCAAGGATTACTGCACATGTTTATCTCTGTAAAACCCAAGAGGAGTTCTTTCAATCTATTAGTGTTCCAACACTACAAAGCTGTACAGCTCAGTACATCACAGTCAAATTAGCTCAGTTTATTGCAGGGTCTGAAACTGAGCTCAATCAGTCATTATGTTCATCCCTGACAAAGCTTTTATTTCCAATCATAACTGCAGTTGTAATGTCTAATGTGTGTTCCTAATTATACATAAAACTTAATTACATTTTACATGTTTACAGTGGTATAAAAAGATTTGGGCACCCCTGATCATTTTTAAGATTTTTCTTTATAAATTATTGGTTTGCCTACAAATTTCAGTTAAATATATCATGGTCATAGTTTTTGCCCTATAGACGTAGTGACATAAGAAATGTTCAGTGTCTGTAAATGTATAGCTAAATAAATAAGAAGTAAGTACAGCTGAGATAGCTTTAGGAATTTTGTTAATGAGCTTTTGGGGAGAAAGTCAGGTTTGATGGGGAGAGTGAAGGAAATGCACCGTGTGCTGTGTACAGCTTACAGTGTGAGCTGTTCCACCAAACAGACACTAGAGTGTAGTATGGGAGCATCAGGATCCAGTGTTGCAGCTCCTTCCCAGTGTGAAGCCCCGCCCTTCAACCTGAACTAAAGTGGAGTCCCTGCATGGAGCACCCTCTACTGCTCTGACAGGGTATTTACTTTTAGCATTTTTCATGACTTTACACAATTATCACTTTACAGGCCAAAGTTATATAATACTATATACCTATGTGTTTTAAATTTGTTTTCCTAAGTGCAATGCTTTAGAAAATGCATTTTAATGTATTTTATTTAAATATTACTTTTAGTTTGAATACTGTAGTGAATAATAGTTTAGATTCAATAATTTCAGTGTATGGTGTCTAATACATTTTGTCCTAAGTAAATCCAGTATGAGAGGTGCCACTTTTTATGGGTAAAAGATGTTTTTCTTTAGTCCCGACATCTTTATTTTTGTCAGTGGTGTGCAGTGAGGCCCTTCTAACCCTTCAGGGGTGACAATAGGTGCATGTAAATCATTACATACTATTTAATAAGCATATATTTTATAAATTAACTAAAATAAAAAGCAACTAATTTAAACTGACAGTGACTGACAGTGGTTCTAACCAATCAAAGCTTTTTAAAATGGCTTCTGCCCCCCTGTGTCTGCGTGGCCCTTCAGCTGGTTTTGAGAAGGGTGTAGTAATGAGTCTGTTACATATATATATATATATATATATATATATATATATATATATATATATATATATATATGCATATATATATATATATATATGTATATATATATGTATATATATATATACATATATATACATATATATATATATATATATGTATATATATATATATATATATATATATATATATATATATATATATATATATATGTATATATATATGTATATATATATATAGCTGTGGAAAAAACTCACTCAGAGCTGGAGGAAGAAACACTGTAAGGAACCAGGATTCAAATATAAAAGGACTAACATTTTAATATTATTCATTTGTGTGAAACCAAAGGAATTATTATGTTGTATTTTTGTATGTTTAATTATTGTATTTAAGTATAAAGAAAGTTACTTTAGATACCAGTTTTTGTGAAACTAGGAATGTTGCATATGAAATGTTATTTATATTTATTACATTGTTACTTTGTGATGCAAATCTTTATTATGTTACACATTTTCAGGATGTTTTTGGAACATTATATGTGAAAAGTTATAGTTTATCTTTTCAGGAATACTTTAAAATATTGCTGAATAATAATACAGATGTTTCTGATAACTGCCCACCAGATGGAGACTCTGCTGTGTTGTTTTGTGTTTATATGAAGACACACCTGAAAACATTCTAAAATCTGACTAAACGATCTAAAAAACAGTCTAACCAGTTAATGTGATACACACCTCAGAAATACCTTCAGTTTATAAAGAGACGCTGCGTTACGACACAGACGACTGATTTTACTGCAGAATCCAGAAATATAAAGGTAGGATTAATATTTTTGATTAACTTTAAATGATCTTATTCTTATAAAAAATATATTCCTTCTTACACAGTGAGTTTGATCTTGCAGTCTTGTTGAAGTTAGTAGATTGAATTTTACTATGTTGTAAAATAATCCCTGTGTGAAACAATGATGCCTCTGTTTTGGGTGAAGCTGATGTTTAGCTTTTTATTAGCCAGATTTTTATTAATCTCATTATTTCCATTAAACCTTAAAAGAAGGAAGTGATTTGTGGGTTTAGGTGGAAATCCTTTTTTGTTTCTTTGTTTGGTTGAAACAGTTCAGTGTCTAAAATTTAAATAGTCAAATACAGTCATGGCTAAAAGTGTTGGCACCCCTGAAATGATTTCTTTTGAGAGTATTGTAAATAGACACACAAAAAAAACAGAAAAACACCATGTAAAATATATATAACATTTCAAACAAAATTCCAAAATCAGACCAATCTAAATTATTGGCCCCTTTAAAATAATATTTGGTTGCACACCGTTTGAAAAAAAAAAAAAACACTGAAATCAGTTGTTTCCTGTAACCATTAAGGAGCTTCTTCCACCTCTCAGCTGGAACTCTGGACTCTTCTTCTGTAATCTGCTCCAGATCTCTCGTATCTAAAGGGTTTCTTCTCCCAACAGCAGTTTTAAGATCAGGTTTAAGATCTCTTCACCGGAGTTCAGTATGATTTGGGTCTGGACTCAATGCTGGAAACTTCAGAACTCTCCAGCTCTTTGTTTTGATCCGTCTCTGGGTGCTTTTTGAAGTATTTTTGGGGTCATTGTCCCCTGTTTTCTGGGGGTTAATATGATATGTGGATTATGGCTGTAGTTCAGTGGAGTCTTTAGTGATTGATCTCAGAAAACTGGAATGCAGCTCAATGCTAGTGATTAGCCGGATCAGCAGTGAAGGTTGGAGGGTGGAAGCTGTTTTCAGAGCTGAGTTAGCGGCTGATGCTTGATAACAGATGGCCGGCACTGTGCTGGTTAGATTATTATATTTTATATATTTATATATTGTTGAAAGATATCAGTCAAGATGCAGATATAGAAGAATTCCGTAGGCTTTATTCAAGCAACTTGCAGCACACACACTTACAGCTTGCTTCTCCTACTGCCCTGCCTTAGGCTCTCTCCCTCTGTAGTAGTATTAGGCTGTGTATTAAGATTCTTTCTTAGAGTGCCACCTAGTGGCACTAGAACACTGTAACATCTCCCTTTACATATAACTGGGCTATAACCCCAGTGCGGCTCCTGTGTTAAAGCACTGGCTCTGAAAGAACATAATTAATATAAACAAAATCAACAAAACATGGATACATTAGTTTTGAATTTCAAGTGACAAGTTTCTGCAGGTACTATAACTGTACTATAACTGTCCTGTGTGAACTATTTCTTTTTTTTTTTTTTTTTTTTTTTTTTTTTAGATAACAAAATCAGTGGTGAATCTTGCAGGTCGTTGAATGTTGCTCCTGGTTCTGGTGTGCTGTAGGGGAGGGGGAGGGGGAAGGTTGGGGGATGGAGGTTGGCTGATGGGTGCATCCTCAGCTGCTGTATCTTGTATGTCTGTCAGGCTCTCCATGCCGCCTCTAGTGTTCCAGCTGTCGTCGTCGAGCAATGGGCTGATGTGGTGTGGAGTGATGGTAAGTTGTTCCTGCACTGGACGAATGTCTCTGCGATTTCGACGGTATTTCTTCCCTTTCACCAGAATCACATATGAGCGATCACAGAGTTGGTCAATGCATAAGCCCAACGCCCAGGTGCCATCTGGATGGTTGGGGTGGAGAAGGACTCGTACCGTCTGTCCTTGTGTGATGGGTCGGAGGTCACGAGCATGAAGGTCGTATCTGTGTTTGACCGCTGCCCCTTTGACTTTTTTCTTTGCGACCACATCGTTCGTCACTATAGGGTTTAGAAGCACACTCCTTCTGGGCAGGAGTGATCGGGTCCGTCTTGACATGAGTCTTTGAACCGGTGAGCTGTCAAGACCTTCGGTCGGAGTGTTTCTCCATTCTAGCACTGCTTTCCATGGGTCTTCTCCAGCCATTGTGCAGCGTTTCAGTAACGTTTTGGCTATTTTCACTGCTGACTCCACTTTGCCATTGCTTTGGCTATGATACGGTGATGAGGTTGCATGTTGAAAGTCCCAATCATCTGCAAATTGTTGGAATTCCATGCTGTTGAAGGGGGGGCCATTATCTGAGAAGACAGTGTGAGGCGTGCCATGTCTGCAAAATTGTTTCTTGCACGCTTCAATGACAGTGGATGCAGTGTAGTCTGAAAGATCATCAATCTCCCAATAGTCAGAATAGTAATCCACCATGATGAGATACGTGAAGCTCTTGATGCTGAAAAGGTCTATTCCGACTTTGGACCACGGGATGTCCGGAATGCGGTGTGAAGTGAGTGTTTCTTTTTGTTGTTTCCCTTGAGTGGCATTACAGATGGCACAGGCATTTGTGAAGTTCTTAATGTCATCAGCAATTCCTGGCCAAAAAATGGCCTCGCGGGCCTTCCTCTGACTGGCCTCAATACCAGAGTGCCCAATGTGAATCTTCTGCAGGAAGCTATTGCGTAATGTGTTAGGGATAAAGACCCGCTGTCCTTTGAAAATTAGACCTTCTTCTGTTGTAAGTTCTTCTCTGTACGTCCAGAATGGATGAAGCGAAGGGTCTACAGCTTGCCTGTGCTCTGGCCAGCCCTTGCTGATGTGCCTGTTCAGCAACTTGGCCACTGGATCTTGAGCAGAGTGTGTCTTGATGGTCTCCAGCGTTTTTGTGGTGATGTTGGTGTTGCGGCTGTGCCTAACATGTTCAAGGTCTGCTGATGCCAGTCCCATAGCGTACACCGAGGATGGCGTCTGCATTTGTGGGTGTTCCACATTAGGCTGTGGGGTTCTGGACAAGAAGTCAGCTAAATGGAGTTCTTTTCCTGGTCTGTACAGCAGGTGTATCTGGTACCTCTGCAATCTGAGCAACATCCTCTGCAGTCTCTTCGGTGCCATGAGCAATGATTTTTTAAAAATCGCTTCGAGGGGCTTGTGATCACTGTGAACAGTGATGTGATCCCTGCCATGAAGGTACTGATCAAATTTGTCACACGCAAAGACAATGGCGAGGCATTCTTTTTCAATTTGCGCGTACCTTTGTTCAGTTGGCGTCAGCGTCCTTGAGGCAAAGGCTACAGGCTGTCCATTTTGAAGGAGTGCCGCTCCCAGGCCTGTTTCACTTGCATCACATTGCAGGGTGACTTCTTCATGAAGGTCATAGTATTTTAGGACAGGGTGTTGTGTGACTAGCTGTTTGATACAGCGTAATGCTTCTTCATGCTGTGAGAGCCAGGCCCACTCGACATCCTTGTCAGTCAGACGCCTTAGGGGTTCACAGACTTCTGACAAGTGGGGCAAAAACTTGGATAGGTAGTTGACAAATCCAAGCAGCCGTTGAAGAGACTTTACATCATGTGGCGTTTGCATGCTCTCAACAGCAGCTACTTTGTCTGGGTCTGGGCATAATCCTTCAGTGGTGAGTAGGTGCCCCATGTATGTCACACTGGGGAGCTTTAGTCTGAGTTTTCTTTTGTTTAGTTTTAGGTTTACTGCCCTGGCTCGTTGGAGGAGTGCTGTGAGATTGTTGTCATGATCCCTCATTGCTTCTTCATTGGTGTCACCGCATCCATAAACAAGAATGTCATCCGCTATTACTGCCACACCTTTGAGTCCCTGCAACACTTCATGTTGTCTTCTCTGATACTCTTCAGCTGCTGGCTTGATCCCAAAAGGCATCCTGAGCCACCTGTAGCGCCCTAGAGGTGTCCAGAATGTAGTGAGATAGCTGCTTGCTTCATCCAGCTGTATTTGCCAGTAGCCATCTTTTGCATCTAAGACAGAAAATGTCTTTGCCTTGGCTATTTCCGGCAGAATCTCCTCTATTGTCGGCATCTGATAATGTGATCGGAGTAAAGCTTTGTTCAGTACTGTAGGGTCAATGCAAATGCGGAGCTTGTCCTTTTTTTCTACCACCACCATATTGCTGATCCATGGAGTCGGGTCTGTGACTTTGGCAATGATGCCCCTTGTTTCCATGTCTTCTATGGCCTTTGTAACTTTGTCTTTGATGGGGATTGGAACCCTGCGAGGGAGCTGCTGTATAGGTTTTATGGCAGGGTCCACCTTCAGATGGAGCTTACCAGGGAGGCATCCTAGGCCATCGAACACGTCTTCATGTGAGGCTATAAGCTCCTCTGTTGTCTTTGGTATGGTGGCGCTGTCTGCTTGTCTTGCATCGATGCTGTGTATGACGTGGTTGCTGGTGATCTGGAGTAAGTTGAGTCGTATGCAGGTGTCTGCTGAAAGCAGAGGGGTTTGTGATGTCTCCATTACATGAAATCTCAGGATATATGTGTTGCCATCGTGTTCTGCCCTGAGACTGCATTCTCCTTTTGGCTGTATCATTGTGCCATCATATAGCTTGAGAGTGGTTTTGCTTAGTGATAGGGGCGGGTTGCCATTTTGGAGCAAGCGCTGGAGGTCTCGGAAACCAATGACATTGACAGTGGAACCAGTGTCTAGTTGGCATTTGATGACATGTGAAGGGTCATACTGAAGCATTTCGTCATTGTGTGGGGCTAATTTAAGGTGTATAAACCACTTGTTCCTGTTGGCTTGCATAAAGTTTACGTGAGAGAGATAAAGCATCAAATCAGTTTCATCTTCCCTCTCCGTGTCCTCTTCCACTAGATGCAATTGTGGCTTTCGCTGTTCTTGTCTGCAGACTCTAGCAAAATGATTCCGTTTCCCACATGCTTTGCATAGTACACCATACGCTGGACAGTTGGCTTTGCCATGGATAGTTCCACAGTACCGACATGTGTTGGCATGAAATGATTTTTGTCTGGTGTGTTCTTGCATACATGGCTGTTTACTTCCTCTTTGCCCCTGGCGACCGTCTCGTGAAGCATAGTGGACTGTTTGCTGATCCTCGCCAGCAATTTTCTTAATTTGAGCTAAAGTTTGTTCATTTGCACGGCACATATCAACAGCTTGAGTCAATGTCAGTTTCGGCTCACGCAGCATCCGAGCCTGTGCATTTGTGTCTTTTGTGCCTATAACAAGTCTGTCACGGATTAAATCATCTCTCAGGCAGCCAAAGTCACAAGTGTCTGCTAGCTTTCTTAGCTTGGCTGTGTACTGGTCTGTGGTCTCATTTTGGCTTTGTTTGCAATTGTTAAACACAAACCTTTCGTAGATCACATTTCTGGTCGGTTCAAAGTGTTGCTGTAGTGCATCCAGAACTTTCTTCGGATCTGCCCGGTCCGCGTCAGGCATGTGAAGGTGACGCTGCAGTTGATGGCATTCTTTCCCCATTACTGATAGTAGCGTAGCCAAGCGAATGTTGTTGTCTTTTTTGTCTAATCCAGTTGCGATTTCGTAGTTATCCCATTGCGCACGGAAAAACATCCAATTGCTGAACACGTCGCCCTTCATGTCCATGGGCTCCGGGGTTGGGATGTGATACGCCATTCTGAAGGTTGCTGTCTTTCTTCTAGGTTGAGTTAGATTTCCAGTCTGCACACCGTTTGTTCATATGTCCAGAAAAGAAGGAAGCATCCAGGTTAGACTTCTGACACCATGTTGAAAGATATCAGTCAAGATGCAGATATAGAAGAATTCCGTAGGCTTTATTCAAGCAACTTGCAGCACACACACTTACAGCTTGCTTCTCCTACTGCCCTGCCTTAGGCTCTCTCCCTCTGTAGTAGTATTAGGCTGTGTATTAAGATTCTTTCTTAGAGTGCCACCTAGTGGCACTAGAACACTGTAACATATATATGAATATTATTAGTAGGTTCTGGGGTTTGATATGTGTAATGTATGGGGGATTTTAGGTTTACCTGAGGTTGAATAGTGTAATAAGGTCTCTGGGTGTAAGATGGATCATAAAGTGGGAGGATCTAAAAATTGGGTGCAACACAAACAATTTATTTACACAACATGAAAAGTCAAACTAAAAAAATGGTAAAAAATGAAAAGAAAAGGATGGTGTAGGTTATTTGCATGCACACTCTTTACAAACCGGACTCAGACTCACTTTGGAGAAAATGTAAACACTGTAAACCTGGAAAAGTTGATTGATCTTAAAGAGTTTGAGGCAAGTGATTGCCTACATTTTTTAAGTAATGCATACTACAGAAAATCTATTCATTTAGGTAAGTTCAATGTAAATGCCTGTAAGAAACCTTTTGAGTTTAATTAATTTAAATCTAAAATAGTTATACTTAAAATATGCTGTAACTTTTTAAGTGTTTTTTTACTTACATTCGTTGTGAAAGCTTAAAAAAACATATCATGATCAATAAAGAAAATGTATATTTATTTTTCCTCCTTTTTATTTAAAATATTTAAATTTAAAAACAAGACAGTACTTTCAAGGATCCTTAAACCTAGTCTTAAATCTGGCCAATTAAAAAAAAGTAAGTAAGTAAGAAATGTTGTTCAGAAAATGGAAAAATGACCAAAATTATTTTTTTCAACTTAATACATTCTCAACACGTTCTGTGGTAGCAATTATTGAATTAAACAAATAAAAAATAACATGAATCTAGGTATTTTGCAAAATACAATACGTGTAATTTTGTGTAAAAGTGAAACAGCAGAACATTAACATTGTTAGCTAGTTAGTCTAGTTTGGATACTATCATGCTCAGAGTTATTCTCAAAAGCTGTTTACACAATGATATAACACAAAAATACACAAAAAAAAATACAACTGCAAAAAAGAAAAACGTCTCTTGAACATGGAAATCTTCTTACAAATTCCTAAATGTAAAAAGAGCTGAAGGCAGAAAATGGTGTCTTGGTTAATGGAGTCAACTGTAGGATGTCTGTAGATCTTCTCAGAAGAACAGAAAATAATAAAATAATAAAAATAAAATACAGAAAAAAACAAATCATGTTGTTTGAAAGTAAAAGATTTTCTAGCACCTTCCACAGAACAAGCCCAATGAGAATCTGCTGGGGCGTGGTTTGAACGAAAAAGTAATACAAAGTTTCTTCAACTTTAAAAATACTAATGTTCTCAGTGATTCTCTCAAAATAGGAGACCAAACTAAAAGTGTTTAAGTTATGCAAAAAAAAAGTTTTTTAAAGTAATCTTTATTCAAACTGTTCGCACAGAAATAAATGATGGGTTATCAGGGTAAGAACAGCCACATGTAAAGCAGAAGCCCCGCCCCCAAAGACTCCATTCTTTCTGGCAGGGTAAATTATAACAACAAACCCACAGTTCTGTATTACTGTTTAAACTAGGTTACTTCAAACAGCCGTTACCCATAAGTATTATTATATTACTGATCATGTTCTATAATTTATACATGTCCATTTTTTCTGTTCTTCAGGTTCCCCTGAGAAAAGTGAGCCCCTTTCCCTCCCAATCAGTGGAACCTCCCGGTGGGTTAAAACAACCCCTGAACTGGAGCGATTTGGGTCCCCAGCTTTATTAAAGACACGAACAATAGGTCTGTACACACACTCACCCTCACACACACAACTACACTCACCCTCACTCTCACAACTACACTCACACTCACAACCAAACTCACAACTACACTCACACTCACACTTACACTCACACAACTACTCTCACACTCACAACTACACTCACACTCACAACTACACTCACAACTACACACTCACAACTACACACTCACAACTACACTCACAACTACACTCACACTCACAACTACACTTACACTCACACCACTACTGTAGATGCGTTTTTGAAATCGTCAGCGTCCTGTCATTACTTTCCCACCGCGCTCCGCAAATTTATTTGGGGCTTTGATTTGCCGCCCCCTCTAGTGCAGCACCCCTGTGCATCGCATAGGCTGCATACACCCTTTTTGCGCCACTGATACTCACACAACTACACTCACAACTAAACTCACACAACTACACTCACAACTAAGCACACACTCACACCACTACACTTATACTCACATGACTACACTTTGTTCTGATGTGAGTAAAATGTGCTCCAACAGGTTTTTTCTTTCTGAAGAAAAGAAAAATACAGACAGTTCCTCATTCTCAGCCCTGCTGACAGATTTAAAAAAAGGACAGAAGAAAGAAAGTAAATTCCAGCTGGTGGGTGTAATAGAAAGGGGAATTCACACCCGTAAAAGAAGTGATTTCACTTTATTAAAAGCCGTGTGCTGTATCTCTTCACAGTTCTGGTTTTAGCTTCATGTATCTGAGCAGTAGATAGATCCGTGGACGTGAGGGCCAGTAGAGTTAGGATCCAGGCTCTTCTGTGCAGTGTACAGGTGATCCATCCATTATCCAGTAAGAGTTCTGCAGCTGTAAAAGCAGACAGTAGTAGATTCCACTTCTATGATGATAAATGGAAGTTTGAAATGTTGTTTACAGATATGGATATGAAGCTAGTCGTAGCCTTTTCTCTCTCAGTGTTGATATATCAGAAGTAAGCATAATTAATGCAGAAATATCCCTAATTCTCCTAGAAACTTAAATCACAGAGGGGAGAGCTCGTCAAGTGCATATGGAGTTATTTTAAATCCATGTGTACATCTCCAATGAACCATCTCCCTGCTATCCCTTATACTTAATTTATTCTGTATTACTGCACTACCTCATATCCACGGCTGCTTACTTTTACACTTTTGTATAGTTTTTGTATTTAGATATTCATGGTTATATTCTTCTTTCAGCATTTTTTAAATTTATTTATATCTAATAAGGTATTGTCAATATTTCAAATCTCAGTTTAGAAACTCTGTAGTCTTATATTTCTTACTCTGCTTTCTTACTGTACCTCCCCTATTATTGCTGTTTGTTTCTACTGTGTTGTGTAACTGCTACTGGCTGCTAAATTTCCTTTGGGATCAATAAAAGTATCCATCTATCAGTTCAGAATTTGAGAAGATATAAAAGTGAGACTGCAGAAATGATCAGAGGGAAGATTCTGTAAATCAGAGTCTGTATGTTTTATCAGGAGTCAGGAATCTGGATGTTCAGAGTTGACTTGAGTTTATTTACACAGAAATGTATAAGAACAGCTGAGTAGATGAGAACCAAATAAAGTGGACGAGTTGAATGCACTTATCGCGACCCAGCGGGAGTACCGGGAGTGCAGTGTACTGTGTTTCTCTGAGACCTGGCTCTGTGCTGACTGTCCGGACTCCAACGTGTCGGTACCCGGCTTTCAGATCGTGAGGGCGGACAGAGACTCTAAACGGAGCGGTAAGAGGAAAGGTGGAGGAGTAGCTCTCTTTGTAAACGAAAGATGGTGCCATCCACAACATCTTACTGTGAAGGAGAGTCACTGCTGCCCGAACGCTGAATTTTTAGCGGTCAGTTCACGTCCGTACTATCTGCCGAGGGAATTCACCGCCGCCATCTTTGTTATTGTTTACATTCCACCAGCAGCAAAAGCGGAGGTGGCGTGTGACGTCATTCACTCGTCTATCGCGAGACTTCAGACCCGGCATCCTAATGCTCTTATGGTCATCTCAGGAGACTTCAATCATGTCACACTTTCCACCACCTTACCAAAGTTTAACCAGTTTGTTAAGTGTGCAACAAGGGAGAATCGGGTGCTGGATCTTCTGTATGCAAATGTGAAAGATGCATACAGCTCATCTGCACTCCCTCCTCTTGGGAGATCTGATCACAACCTGGTCCGGCTGACCCCCACATACCGGCCGGTGGTCTTAAGACAGCCTGTGACAGTAAAGACTATCAGAAGGTGGACTCCAGAGGCAGAGGAGGCTCTGCAGGTCTGCTTTGAGACCACAGACTGGGGTGTTTTGTATGAATCAGCTGGAGAGGACATTAACAATGTGACAGGCTGCATCACTGACTACATCAACTTCTGTACTGACACCATTGTTCCAGTCAGGCGGGTTCGTTGTTTTCCCAACAACAAACCATGGATCACCAAAGACCTGAAGGAACTTTTAAACAAAAAGAAGCAGGCTTTCAAACAGAAGGACAAGGAACTTCTAAGGAGTGTGCAAAAGCAATTGAAGGTGAGACTGAGGGTGAACAAGGAGGCATACAGAAGGAAGCTGGAAGGCCAACTTCAGCATCACAATGCCAAGGAAGTCTGGACGGGCATGAAGAAGATCACAGGCTTCAATTCCAGACAACAACAAGCTGCTGGGGGGAGTTTGGACACAGCCAACGAGCTAAATGTTTTCTTTAATAGATTTAGCACACCCCCACCCATCACCAGTTGCACCCTGTTTACACCCCCTCCACCTCAACGGCTTTCACACTCCTTTTCACACCCCACCACCTCACAGCCACTGTCGGCAGACACACATACATCTACACCTTTAGAAGTGACTGCATACCAGGTGAAGAGGCAGCTGGAAAAGCTGAAGCCAGGCAAAGCTGCTGGTCCTGATGGAATTGTCCCTAAAGTCCTAAAGGTCTGTGCCCCTCAGCTGTGTGAGATTCTTCAGCAACTCTTCAACCTGAGCCTTAAAGTGGAGCAAGTTCCAGTGTTGTGGAAAACATCATGCCTGGTTCCTGTTCCAAAGAAGTCACAGACATCCTCTCTTAATGACTACAGACCAGTGGCTCTCACATCACACGTCATGAAGGTCCTGGAAAGGCTTGTTCTGACACATCTTAGACCCCAGGTCAGCCCTTTCCTGGACCCCCTGCAGTTTGCTTATCAGCAGCAGGTTGGAGTAGATGATGCTGTGATATACTTACTGCAGAAGGCTCACTATCATCTTGATCAGACCAACACATCCGTGAGAATCACCTTTTTTGACTTCTCAAGCGCCTTCAACACAATCCAACCCATCATGTTGAAGGAAAAGCTGGTCAAGATGATGGTGGACAAGTCCATGATCTCCTGGGTCTTAGACTATCTGTCTGCAAGACCACAGTATGTGCGGATTGGAACCTGCAAGTCTGATCGTCTGGTCAGCAGCATCGGCGCTCCACAAGGAACTGTGCTTTCCCCCTTCCTCTTCACCCTGTACACCACTGATTTTCAGTACAGGTCTGACCTTTGCCACCTTCAGAAATTCTCTGATGACTCCGTGGTGGTTGGGTGCATAAAGGATGAACAGGAAGGAGAATACAGAGACCTGGTGAACAGCTTTGTTGAGTGGTGTACAAGGAACCGCTTGATCCTCAATGTGGCCAAAACCAAGGAGATGGTGGTGGACTTCAGGAGGAAGAGGTCCACAGCCAGTCCTGTTACCATCATGGGTCAGAATGTTGAGCAGGTGGATTCCTACAAATACCTGGGTGTTCTACTGGATAACAAAATGGACTGGAAGGCCAACACGGAGGCTGTGTACAGGAAGGGGATGAGCAGACTCTACTTTCTGAGAAGGCTCAGATCCTTCAATGTGTGCAGCAAGATGTTGGAGATTTTCTACCAGTCCGTTGTTGCTGGTGCTATTTTCTTTGCGGCAGTCTGTTGGGGAAGCAGTATCAGACAAGGAAATACCAGGAAGCTCAACAAACTGATCCGGAAGGCCAGCTCAGTTCTGGGCTGCTCACTGGAGGGATTTGAAGTGGTAGTGGAAAGAAGGTCACTTAAAAAGCTTATTGCTATACTGGACAACACAGCACATCCTCTTCACGATCTACTGGTCACACAGCGGAGCACCTTCAGCAATAGACTTATTCAGCTCCGCTGTAGCAAAGATCGCTACAGGAGATCATTCATACCGACAGCCATTACACTGTACAACAGCTCTTTACTGTACCGACATAACAAGGACTAACTAGTTCTTGCTCAATTTGCACCAGCTGGACATTATAACATCTCTAATATTCTGCACTGTCACTTTGTCCTACTTTTTTATACAGTGCTTTGTACTATATTTATGCACATTTTGCACATATTTGTACATTAATGTTTATACTGTTAATATTAATGTTATCACAGAGCACAGCCACTGTGCATATTTACACTAGTCCATTACTGCACAATTACTGCATAATATTTATGTCAATAACTTCCGCATATTATGTAAATTATATATCTATAGCTTTTATAATGTGTTATATTTCATATCTTTAATTCTTTTTAATTTTACCTATTCTATTTTATATATTCATTACTTGTGATACTTTTTAATTATTGTTCTTTGCTCTTATTGTAACTGTGCTGCTGTAATAACTGACTTTCCCTCTGGGATTAATAAAGTTCTATCTAATCTAATCTAATCTAATCTAATCTAACCAGTCTGTCAGGTTCAGGAGGCTTGAAGTTTAGAATGAGACTCTTCCTGTTCTTTCTCTCAGTCTGATTTACTGTGGTATTTAGGTTTTGTTGAAGTACTTGAGTCCGGTCTCGAGACCAAAAATGTGCGGTCTCGGTCTCGTCTCGGACTCGACCTTGTTTGGAATCTTGTCTCGGTCTCGGGGTGAGGTGGACTCGGAGACTGTGGATGAGACCGGCCGAGTGTGAGTCCTCTGTATGAGGTGCAGCTCTGATAGGACAGGGAACACTCAGATATATATGTGTGTGTGTGTGTGAAGTTGTGTGTGTCTGAGTGGGTGACACCCTCAGATCAGACAGCAGTCAGGAGCTAAACATCAAAATCTTCATCCAAAACAACTAACTTAACTTTTATCATCTTAAAAAAAATAATATACACCTGCAACAATTACAAAATACAGTTTAAACCCCATTTAAAAACGTTTTATACATATTAACTAGCTTACTCACCCAAGATGAAGAAAAGCTATTTTCACTGAAGTATTTAAATCCTGAACTTCCCCATCGAAATTTAATCCATCAGGGTTAAGAAATAAAAATAATATACAGCTTTCCATTTAGCCACAGATTAAAATCCATTTTTAATCAACATGCTTTGTTTTTCAGGGATTAGTCACAGAGCGTGAGGACTTTTATGCTAAAAAGTGCTCAGAAATGTATGCATCATCAAAGAAACTGCGTGTGAAATCTAAACAGGCCCTCCACTTTGATTGACATCCATATCGTCCAGTTATATAATTACACACACACACACACACACTCAAAATAGGCGCTTGCAAAAACTTCTCTCTCGACTGTTGGCAGTAAAATGACGCCATATTCACTGTGTTTTGAAAGCATGGCGCTGCGCACGGTGCGTTCACTAGGAACTGCAGCTGCTGCTGTAAACAAACTTTTACACTTATCAGAAGATTAGCAGGAGCTGCTTGAGTGATTCTGTTTAGGAATTGTACATTAACTCTTCAGTGGAACATGCTCTTTTTTCACTGGCTCACTGGAGTTATACTCTTGTGAATCAAGAAGAAACATTCCTGACCTTAGCGACAAGCTAGCTACAATACTAATGTTACCAGGGAAAGAACTAAAGCTAGTGACAAGCTAGCTAAAATACTAATGTTACCAGGGAGAGAACTAAAGCTAATAATGAGCTAGCTAATCTTAGTGATGAGCTAGCTAAAATACTAATGTTACCAGGGAGATAACTAAAGCTAGTGACAAGCTAGCTAACCTTAATAAAGAGCTAGCTAAAATACTAATGTTACTGGGGAGTGAACTAAAGCTAATAATGAGCTAGCTAATCTTAGTGATGAGCTAGCTAAAATACTAATGTTACCAGGGAGAGAAGTAAAGCATGAGCTAGTTAACCTTAGCGACAAGCTAGCTAACCTTAGCTAGAGCTGTTTGAGGGCAAATTGCGATCGTTTTATTTTACATTTTATAATGAAAATGAATAGAATTTTATTCAGCTGACTTTTTGTGGTGACTTCTGATTATGTTTTAGAAGAGACACAGATCATTTTGGTGAACAGAGAAGGTATTTTAATGTTTTTATTTTTAAATCTTAATCTGGTCTCAGTCTTGACTCAAACGCAAAAATCTTAGTCTTGACTCGGACTCAGCTCTAGCGGTCTTGACTACATTAGTTGTACCAGAGGATCAGGTACTTTATTTGAGCCGATTGATTCTTTAAAATCTGGGAGTGCTAATCCTCCTTTGTCCTTACTTCGTTGCAATGTTGTAGATCAGACTCTAGGTTTCTTTACATTTCAAACAAATCAGGATATTTGTCTGTCCCACTCCCTCCACTGACTCACAGGGATTTCTACTAGTGTATCTTAGAAAATATATAACAGCCTGGGTAAAATATTAATTTTACGGCTTTCAGTGTGAGAGCTCATGTCTAAAGGGATTATGAACTACCTTGACAAGTATTTTTTTTCCCTTTTTAATCTCCTCAACACCCTGTGACTTTTTATAGGGCTTATAAACCCATTTACATTAAAAGCAACTGCTTTTAATTCATAAGGCATATCTGCCTCCAGTAACAATGTAACAGTATAAATTCTACCCTGGCTGCTTAACTGTTACGGCCTGAAAAGCCAAACCAGTAACATATGCTAAGACGACACCCGCTCACGCATTTTTAGCCCAGACCAAAGATGATACCAACCACAGAGATACAAGCCAAAATGATTTATTTATAATAATCAGTAGCATTTACGTCAGGGATAAGAAATGCCTAAAATAACAAACAAACAAAACTAACTTAGAAATTTAGAGCTAACTTATCTAACAAAAAAAAGGAAATAAAAACACATAAATCTTCCCTCCCTCCCTAACTAACAAAACACAGGAGAAAAGAAACCCCCTCCCAAAGAAACAGGCCTTATCCCCTACAGTGCTACCTTGGCTTTTAGTATTATTTGAAGTGTATTTACAGAAGTATTATAACAAAGTTAAATAACATGTTTTATTTATCTAAACAGCTCCGTTTTTACTCACAACAGCACAAACAATAAGAATAGTAAGACAGGTGGTTTGGTCTGGGCGGCGTGGTGGTTGAATGGGTCGGGTGTCGCCCTGCACTCCACATCGGCCAGCGCTTTATTGTGACGTAGGACCAGGATCAATTAATCAGCTCCTCCCTCTCACAGGTAACCTGCAGGACTGATAGAAAGAGTGAAGGAGAGCGCAAGAGTGAGGTAGCTTGGAAAAGGGAAGGCAACAAAGAAAAATATAAACATCTCCCTCCGTAACATAGATAGATAGATAGATAGATAGATAGATAGATAGATAGATAGATAGATAGATAGATAGATAGATAGATACTTTATTGATCCCCGGGGGGAAATTCTTGACATTAACCAACACAAAAACATAAAATACATTTCCTGAACAGAGGAAAATTAACAGTAATCTTCAACTTTGGGGAATCCAACCAACACTTCCTCAGCGGAATCACACAGCCTATACTACAAACCAATACTATCTACCTGGTCATTATTAAATAATAAAGCAATCAAATAGCACAATAATTCAGAAAACAAAAATGGAATATCAGAAACAGGTGGATTTGTGGATTTATCATTAGAAATGAAATAAAAATATTTCCATTGGTTAGTGCTACGTTTGTGCTGGTTTGTGCAGCAAAAAATAACGTTTGTGCTGTTATAATTATTGAGATATTAAACATTATATTTACTGTTTTCGTTATTGAAATATTTAACATAATAGGTCTTCCCTGTTATGTAACACAGCCCCTCATCTGTAGCCAAGTTGTACCAAAGTGGTCTCATTGGTTAGTGCTACATTTGTGCTGGTTTGTGCAGCAAAAATTAGTGTTTGTGCTGTTATTGTTATTGAGTTATTAGGAGAAAAATATTGAATAGCTGTGAAGCTGGCCCCTCATATAATCAGAAATGGAATAAAAATATTTCCATTGATTAGTGCAACGTTTGTGCTGGTTTGTGCAGCAAAAAATTGCATTTGTGCTGTTATAGTTATTGAGATATTAAACTTTATTTTTACTGTTATCATTATTGAGAAGTTAAACTATTTAATGTATTACCTTTTATGTAACACAGCCCATCATCTAAGGCCAGATTTCATCAATGTGGTGTTGTTTTTCTAGTGATGTGTTTGTGCTATTAGAATAAATGTTTGTGCAATTTTAGTTATTGAGTTATTAGGTAAAAAATATGTAATGGGTGGCATTACCCAGCCCCCCAATAAAGCCAAAACCACATCAAAATTCTTATTTTTGGTTAATGTTCACATTATTCTTTCCAGAATTTGCTTTATTAAGGCAGTAGTTAATTTATGTAAAATATTTCTAATATATGTGTGTAATATAATTATATATAATATTTATATATAGTAAAGCACAGAGAAATATCTTTAGGTGACATGACTGTTCATGGTAAAAACTGGTTTACCATGGTAAAAATTGCTCCTGCACATATGAAAGCATATATTTAACAGACTGCACTGTTAATGCCGTTTAACTGGGCTGAGTTCCTTTTTACGAGCACTAACAACACTGATGAATGAGGGGGGCTGGGTGATGTTGTCTGTAAATAAATATAGTTTTCCCTGTAGCTGAATAACCAAAATACCTGAAACATTTATTTTTACAGCACTGCTGAACGAGACCACTTTGGTGTGGTTTGGGCTTTATTGGGAGGCTGGGTAATGCCACCCATTAAATATTTTTTTATCTAATAACTCAATAACAATAACAGCACAAACACTAATTTTTGCTGCACAAACCAGCACAAACTTATCACTAACCAATGAGACCACTTTGGTGCAATTTAGCCACAGATGAGGGGCTGTGTTACATAACAGGCAATACATTAATTGTTTAATATCTCAATAACAGTAAATATAATGTTTAATATCTCAATAATGATAACAGCACAAACACTATTTTTTGCTGCACAAACGTAGCACTAACCAATGGAAATATTTTTATTCCATTTCTGATTACATGAGGGGCCAGCTTCACACCTATTCAATATTTTTTTCCTAATAAATCAATAACAATAACAGCACAAACACTAATATTTGCTGCACAAACCAGCACAAACGTAGCACTAACCAATGAGACCACTTTGGTGCGATTTGGCCACAAATGAGGGGCTGTGTTACATAACAGGTAAGAAAATTAAATGTTTAATATTTCAATAATTATAACAGCACAAATGTTATTTTTTGCTGCACAAACCAGCACAAACGTAGCACTAACCAACAAAATATTTTTATTTCATTTCTAATGATATGAGGGGCCAGCTTCATTAAGCACTGTGTGTAAATGGGAAATCTCTTAGCGCCAATCATGGAGCCGGTTCAGGGAGAAATCCCCACCTCTCAGGAGAAACAGCCAATCAGCTAGTGGAGAAGCCCCAACCCCCTCTCTGTGGAGGATTTTTTTTTAATTTAGCAGCGGGGTGCAGTGAGCGGATTTTAAAACGTCTGCATATACGGCGATTTTTCTAACTGAAAGGTAACAGAGCTAACCATGTAAACTGTGATGAGATTGTTTCTGATAGCTGGTTAAAATTGTGTGTTTTTCACCAGATCCAGTTGATCAGCTAATAAACAATCATTTATTGAGTTTACCTGTTAAAATCCCTTAGCCCCTTAGATTTACTAATGGAATATATCTGGTCCTTTAGTAAAAGCTTATGATACTAACAGACTAGGAGGGTTTGGGTCATCTAAAGTTTATATTAACTTCTGCCAAAAATCTCTATGAAACATAAGGTTACATTCTTTTACGTAAAAGACCACCATCATAAGAAGTACTTTTAGTCCAAAAAATTAAAAACACAGGACCCAAAAATATTGAGTTTTTTGAGTGGCGTAAATGTACATATACAAATATACATCAGAATTGACATGCCAATATATAACAATAATAATAATAATAATAATAATAATAGTCACATCTGTTATATTATTATTATTATTATTATTATTATTATTATTTTAATTATTTGTTTAATTGAGATTTACTTTTATGTGACCCTTAAATAAATAATGACATTGAGCTCAGGCTGTGTAATGCAGCCATGGAAAACACAATCATCATGAAAACATTATAAAATGTGGGTCAGAGCATGCGCAGTGCGGGGAGGAGCACTTTTGGACGGGTAGCAGAACTCGGCAGAACACCGGTCTGAAAACTGGGGGGTTTTACTGCTGTGTGGGAGAAACTTCAGACTCATGAGTATTAAAACATTCCATTCAGCCCTGTGATGTGATTGGCTGACAGTAGCCAAAAACGAACAATAGCTCCGCCCACCCAGCGCCTATTCGCTGTGAGAGTTAGGAGGCGGACCTTAGAGAGAGACAGGTGAGACTCAGGTGAAGGACAGAGTGAAAGTAAGTCGGGACTCCGCCATTAGAAGAGGACAGAAGTCCGGATTCACTCGGTAAGTTCAGAACTGAAGAGAATGTAGAACAGAACCGTGTAGCTTAAAGTCAGAACCGGTTCTAAAGGTTCCTCAGATTCAGAACCGGTTCTTTAAGCTCAGCTCAGTGTCCGATTCCACTGGAAGAACCAGGATCAGCATGGAGATCTGAACCGGGCCTGGATCAGACCTGGACCTGGTCTAGATCAGACCGGCTGGAGAACAATCAGCTGTAACAGATCAATAATGCTGTAAACTGAAGAGAAATGCGCAGATATAGATTGATATTTATTGATCACGGTGTAGTTTATGCTGTTTAAAGCGCATTACTGCTTAATGTGGACTTTGATCTGTTGGGGAGATAAAAACACGGAGCTGCTATAAAGGCGTGTTTATATGCAGTAGCGCTGTTTAACCAGCAGGGGGAGCAACGGAGCTCAAGATCACGTGGTGTGTTAGTGTTTTTAATCCTGCTGTTTTATATTATACTTAAATAATCTCTCTATTCTGATTCAGTTACATAATAATAATAATATTAATAATAATAGAACAGTGTGTATATTTATAATGTTGTGTAATGCAGTAATATTACTAATAATAATAAAATTATAATAACAGTAAATGTTTCTGTAATCTGTAGAATAATGTGTAATGAGGGTAAATCACACTGTTATGTATCGTTCTCTGTTTGTTTTGTTAGTTTATCAGGTATTGTTTAATGCAGTTCTGATGATAATGTCATTATTGTAAGAATAAAGGTTTTATTGTAACGGCTGATCTGTTCTCAGGGGTCGGTGTCGGCAGTGTTCAGCTGTGTGTGAATGAAGAAGAGTAAATGATGGATCTTCAGAACTCCAGCAGTGGAGGAGGACCTCCTGTCCTAAAGTGAGTAAATTAAGTGATGGGTTTAATATGTAAAGTAGTTTTGTATTGTAATGGTTTAAGAGTTTCTCCTGGACCAGAGTCAGAACCCTGTGCTGTATTTAAACACAGAGAAACACTTAACAAACCAGCCAGTTATTCTTATAGTAGAATGTGTTTCTAATCTGTATTTAAAGTACATATCTGCCTTTAATATCTAATAGTTAATATTTATAATATGTTTCCTTCTGGCACAGTAACAGTATTAGGTGGTTGCTGTAGTGATATTATGCTGTTGCTAGGTGGTTGCTATGGTATGGGGTGGTTGTACATTTATGGTAAAAAATATAGTTCATATATTTTTACATAAATGTGAAGATTTGCTCAAAATCTGGATCGGATTAGTCTGTAGTGAAAGTGGACTCTGTACCAGATCCATTGTGAGGATCCGTCTCGGATTTTACCACACGCTGTCTGGGTTTACATTAGCATTAGAAATGAGGAAATCCTGATGTGCTGCATTAATATAGATCAGATGGAAGTGATTGGGTTTGATATTAAAGCTGTGGAATGAAGCTTCTCACAGAAAGACTTGTTCTATTCTGTTCTGATCTGTATCTCTGTTAGAGTTCAGTATAAAAAAATATACCTTTTAGTTTATAATACAGTATAATTGTGTAATTGTGTAGCTCTTACCAATACATGTTATTAACTAGACACAGATCTATAAAATACATATAGTAAATATGATCTAATCAGGTGATGACATTGTGACATCATAACAAACACACAAATATATTAAACAGTATTGTTAAAGAAATGAAAATATGTATATTTATTAGACGAGCGTTTTTCAGTTTGGGGCAGCTGACAGAAAGCTTCGGGACGCTTCTGGGACGGTTATGAAGAAGTTAGTCTGGAACCTGTGAATAAGTTTTAGTAAAGGAACACATTACTCCACACTTTACTCTCATCATGGATCATCATGAAGATCTGTTTACAGGGAGAAGAGAGCAGCATCTCCAGCCCCCAGTGGAGTGTCTATGAAGAGTGATTGGTCCATGCCAGAACCTCTAAACTTCAGCAGTGGAGGAGGAAGCTCTGGGTCTCGGTACATCACTGCACTAAACTACTGTTCTGTTCTGAGAGTGAAGCACTTCAGTTCCTGATCTTTATTAAAGATGTGCTGTGTGTTGGAGTTTCACTGTGTAAATGCTGGAGTTTCACTGTGTTTAATGTTAACAGAACTGAAACCCAGAGAGGAGCTTCTCCAGAACCCAGCTGTGTTTCTATGAAGAGTGACCAGTCCATCGATCATCCTCCTGATTTCAGCAGTGAAGATATGACCTCTGACCCACAGTGAGTGAAACATCACTTACATAATTTACTGATTTTTACCATAATTTACCCTTTTAAAGCATAACACTCTCACTCACACACAAACACACAGTTTTTCTGTATGTAATGATCAGTGTACACAGCTGGGTGTGATGGGGAGGCGGGGTTTAGATTAGACTGACTGACCTGAACAATGAGAGTAAATTACAGTATCATTATATATCTATATTAGGGGTGTGTGATACTGATAAAATCATTATCTAAATGATTTTCGTAATTTTGTCAGATAACAAAAACAGTATTTTGCATTATTCAAAAACATGTTTAGAAAAGTATAGATTATGTTATATTGTAATAAACTGCAATTCTTAAATGATCGTAAGATTTTCTTATTAAATGTATTAATGAAAACAATATATTTAATATTTAAACATTAAACTCACACATTCAAATATTGAACAGTGCACCATGTGACCTACCAGATATTCTTGAATAAAAGCATCAGTGTTAGATTGGCAAAACTAAATTATATTTATACAAGAGATATATCAATCAAATTAAAACATTAATTGTATTAATCACAACAATATTCTGTGAAGGGAGAACAATCATTGTGCAGTGTGTTGTGTTTGGCAGACTAGATTATTTTTTGTTGTATTGCTAATGTCAGTATAAATGAGAATATTTTAATGTGCTGAGTAACTGAATTTAACTGAGCTTTAATGGAGGAAATAAACTCTAGAGTAGCTCCATATTCCATAGAAAGAGAAAACATGCCTTCAGCTGTGTGTGTGTGTGTGTGTGCGCGTGTGTGTGTGCAAGCGAGCGAGCATTGGGGAAAGAGAGAGAGAGAGATATTTGGAGGAAAATGAAGCGTGAATGAAAACCCACAATGGTCACAGAAATAACTTGAATGTGACAAAAGTAATAATAAATAAATAATATTCTATGAAAAAAAATAAATGAAAATCTGACATTGATTTTGAACTGTGTGTGACCCCGAGAACATTCAGATGATTATATTTATTTATATAAAAACACTATAAATAAATAATAGCTCGACTACGCCACTTGGAATTTCACCTCAGGAAATATGGTTCAAATACACCTTTATAGCACACAGGTTCATTTAAGAGGAAATAAAATTTACTGGCTGGCAAATTCTTTTAAAATGTTACCATCAAATGTCAATTTAAATTATGCACACTTGGGCTATTTAGGCTAGGTTCACAGTTGAGAATACACAAATCACACACACACTACAAAACCTCCAATAAAGGTGACTCCATCACAGCAACCCCAGTGTAAGAGAAGTGAAGAGGAAAAAGGAAACTCCCAAGAGGATAACCAGTCAGCCCAAAGGAGAACTTGTGCTGAAGTTCTATGAACAGAGTAAAAATAGACAGATGGTTAATAATTTATATCACAGGTTATACCAGTTGACCCAAGCCAGTATCAATAATGAAACACATAATTCAACACCAAAACCCAGGGTACAAACAGGGTTGACCCAATAACACAATATTAAACAAAATAATAACCAAAAAATATCAGGATAAAAAAATATATAAAATCCAAATGAAAATAAAGAAGAGAAACAAAATTAATAAGTCAACCCCATGGACTAGATGCAGAATTAGAGCAGTCAATTATAAAATATCAAATCGGATTAAATACAATATAGGCAAAACAGCCCAGGCCAAACACCAGCCTAGGCAAAACAGCAGCAGTCACTAGGGAAGAGAGTGTGCTTAATGCCACCTCGACACGGTCAATGGGGCACTTCAATGGGACACCTAAAAACAAAACAATTTATACAAATAAGGAAAAAAGTATTTTAAATAAAGGAGCCCTTAACCCCACAACTAAGCAAACCCACCTTTAAGCTGGAATCAATATAAATACTTGCTTTAGGTCACCCTGCTTTCAGTATCTGAAGTAATAGGCTCATTTCATGCAAAAATCTACAAAACAAACAATCCCCATTAAAACAAAAGAGCCCAGAAAAACTTTTAAAGAGATTAAAGGTGAACTTTAAGCTCGAGGAGCATCAGTGTCAGATCACACCATCTCAATCCTATTGAGCATCTTTGGAAGGAGCTGAAACATAAAGCTGTCTGGAAAAGGCTCTTTCAAACCTGAGACAGCAGGAGCAGATAACTCATGAGGAGTGGACCAAAATACCTGCTGAGAGCTGCAGGAATCGTTTAATTGCAGTGATTACCTTAAAAGGTTGTGCAACAAAATATTAAATTAATGGTTACAATTTGTTATGCCCAGGCCTATTTCATGAGATTTTTATATATATTTTATATACTTCTGTTGAAGCATGGCTGAAAAGCAATATTTGACTTTCATATGTTCATTTTCATAGCATTTTTATTTATTATTACTTTTGTCAGATTCTAGTTATTTCTGTGACCATTGTGGGTTTTTCTTTCATTAACCGCGGGGTACCAACAGTTTTGTCCATGTGTGTATGAGTGCTCTGTTCTGTCCTCTTTTATACTAAATTAAACCCAATTAATGCTACTTCTGCTGAAATTGCTCTGCTAACGTATCTAAAATATAATTGATGGTAAACTAAAGCTTATATAAGCGCTGAATCGTTTCTCCTCACTGTACAAAAAATATTCTCTACTCAAAGCTTTATGACACAGAGCACATTAGCGCCATCTGGTGGCCAAACCACAAAGTGCTTTATGTGTCTGGTGGAAATTTTTCTAAATTTCTAATTATTGATTCAAAAACTGTGTTCAGTGCATTTAAACCATGCTGTTTATTGTTTCTTTAATATCATTGAATAAAACTTCATAATCTGTTGTGCATATATTTATCATCTCAGTTGCTGGGGTGAGTACATACATCCAGTAATGGGAGAATGTGTTTTAGTACAATACATAGACCAGTAATGTATTCAGAATAAATTAGAATACACTTTAAAACATACTATGTTTATTAAAATTCTGGAAAACCTTTTAGCTGTTTTCTTTCTAATTACTTTCACATTTCTGCTGAGCTGCTGAGCTACAGCTACTGATTGCTCACCTGAATGTTTGAGTATAAATACCCCTTAGTTTCAGCTATTAGTTGCTGAGTATTGAATCTTGGTTCCCTAGCTCTTCTACGACACGTATCTCTTTGTTATTCTGCCTTATCGTTTATTGACCCCTTTCTCTTTTACTGTTTACCCTTTTTGCCTTGCTCAGTTTATTGTTTGTTGCTTTCTGTTGCTTGTTATTAGACCACCCTTCTGCTTATTCCACTTCTGTCTATTTCTCTGTGTACCGTCCCTGCTTTCTCCTCTCTACTGGTATGTTGTTTGTTTATGCTGGCTTTATGTTACTGACCCTGCCTGCTTTAGACTATCCTTATCTGCTTGTCCCTTTTGTTAATAAACTGTTTAAACTGTTTGACTCATATCAGTGTGTGTCTCTCCTGGTTCTGGTATTCCTGATACATTTATTTACATTTTATTTTAATTACAGATTAATCTTTTCTTTGTATCTGTTATTTGCTGCTATTCTTTATTTTATTAATAATCTCACCATATTTTATTGAAACACGTTTTTTAAATCATCTGATTTAATAATGTGGATTACAGTGTGGCTTTTCTGTTCATCCACAGTGAGAAGAAAAAAAACTTTTCCAGAAAAGAACTGGACCACATATTCAAGGTTAGTACTGAACCATATATATGATGTGCATCTCCCTGATTTATTTTACATATAAATGTAACTTTACTTTAAAGTTTTAATAATACCTTTTACACATCAGAGCATCCATAACTCCTTTTGTCCTCAGATCAGTGTCATCATCTCTCTCTCTGTACTGTAACAGCTTTACTGATTCTCTGATGTTTGTTCTTAATCAGGAGCTGCAGGAGAAGTTTATCTCTCTAGTGAAGAACGAGCTAAACACGTTTAAGAAGCTCCTGAGTCCAGATTACACAGCATGCTCTGAGGGAGAGGTGGATGATGATCATAAGGAGGGGGTGCTGAAGGTCACACTGCACATCCTGAGGAACATGAATCAGACAGACCTCGCCAACACACTAGAGAGCAGTAAGAGTTCTGGGTCATGAGAATGGGGACCAACTTAAAGGGCTAATTTATTTCCTCAGAGGAGTTCTGCTTTTCAAATTAGAATAATAAGCAGTAGTTAACTGGATTTTGTAATTATAAGATATTGTGTCACAGCATCAAATGTATCCTTAAACCTAACAATTATCTACTATATCAAAGTTGTTCTACACAGGGGTCTTTCATGAAGATCACAGCTAATTACATTTTCTTTATTCTCTTCCTCTGTTATCAGAATTAGCCCCAGCATGCCAACGAAAGCTCAAATCCAAGCTGAAAAATAAATATCAGATACTTAATGAAGGAATATCGGGCCATGTAAAGTCAGCACTTCTGAATGAGGTCTACACAGAGCTCTACATCACAGAGGGAGATGGAGGAGATGTCAATCAGGAACATGAGGTGAAACAGATTGAAGCTGCATCCAGGAAAAGGAAAACAGAGGAAAAACCAATCAAATGCAACGACATCTTTAAACCATTACAAGAACAGAAACGACCCATCAGAACTGTACTGACTAAAGGAGTTGCTGGAATTGGAAAAACAGTCTCTGTGCAGAAGTACATTCTGGACTGGGCTGAAGGAGAAGTAAATCAGGACATTCTCTTCATATTTCCACTTCCTTTTAGAGAGCTGAATCTGATGAAGGAGAAGAAGCTCAGTCTGGTAAATCTTCTTCAGAGCTTTTTCCCAGAAACACAAGATTTAAAACCAAGACATTATAAGAGCTACAAGGTCATGTTCATTTTTGATGGACTGGATGAGTGTCGATTGCCTCTAGATTTCCAGAACAATGAGAACTTGGTGAATATAGAAGAGCAAACCTCAGTGGATGTTCTGCTGACGAACCTCATCAAGGGGAATCTGCTTCCCTCTGCTCTCCTCTGGATCACCTCTCGACCAGCAGCGGCCAATCAGATCCCTCCGGAGTGTTTTGATCAGGTAACAGAAGTGCGGGGTTTCAGTGACCCTCAGAAACAGGAGTACTTCAGTAAGAGGATCAGAGATCAGGACGTGGCCAACAAAGTCTTCACACACATCAGGTCTTCAAGAGGCCTCTACATCATGTGCCACATACCGGTCTTCTGCTGGATTACAGCCACTGTTCTAGAGAGAATGCTGAGTGAAGCTGAAAGTGGAGAAATTCCCAAAACCCTGACGCAGATGTTCACACACTTCCTGATCTTTCAGATCAAACACAAGAGCCAGAAGTACAGTGGGAAAAGTGACATTGATCCTCAGCAGACTAGAACAAGTATCCTGGCTCTGGGGAAACTGGCGTTCCAGCAGCTGGAGAAAGGAAACCTGATCTTCTATGAGGAAGATCTAAAAGAGAGTGGTATCAATATTAAAGAAGTGTCAGTGTACTCAGGAGTGTGTACCCAGATCTTCAGGGAGGAACATGAGCTGCACCTGGGGAAGGTCTTCAGCTTTGTACATCTGAGCGTTCAGGAGTTTCTTGCTGCTTTATATGCATTTCTCTGCTTCATTGACAGAAGCGTTCTGAATCAGCAAACCACTAAAAACCAAAACACTGAACTATCTGAACTCTTCAGCAGGTCATCAATGACTGACTTCCTCAGCAGTGCCATAGACAGAGCCTTACAGAGTGAGAGTTGACACCTGGACCTGTTCCTTCGTTTCCTCCTGGGTCTCTCACTGGAGTCTAATCAGAATCTGTTACGAGTCGTACTGACACAGACAGAGAGGATCTCTGACAGCAATGAGGAAACAGTCCAATACATCAAGGAGAAGATTGAGAAGAACTCATCTCCAGAGAAATCCATCAATCTGTTCCACTGTCTGAATGAACTGAATGATCATTCTCTGGTGCAGGAAGTGCAGAAATACCTGAGGAGAGGTGGTGACCGTCGTCTTCAAAAGGCCAGACTCTCTCCTGCTCAGTGGTCAGCTCTGGCGTTTGTTTTGGTGAACTCAGAAGAAGAGCTAGAAGAGTTTAACCTCAGTAAATATGATCCATCAGAGGAGTGTCTTCTGAGGCTGCTGCCAGTAGTTAAAATATCCACAAGAGCTGTGTGAGTATTTTTATTCAGGCCTTCACACAGTTTTTAATCAACTGCTGATGTGTAGAATCAGTTTCCATTTAATCACAGGTGGATTCACATTATTCACATTATCACATATAAGCATTCATTCTCCTTTTTTGTGTAATAATAATTAAACCATCATTTTAATGTAAACAGTACATGAAGTTTCTGTCTTAGACTGATTAAATACAATCTTTAAAAAAAGGTTTTGTTCAAGTTATATGTTTTTGTTAAAATAAATGCACATCTCTTGCAGATCCACTCTAAAGTAGCACTGGGTGATTTGACTAAAAAATCATATCTCAATATGCTTTGGAGAAATGATGATTAGCAATACAACATAACAATTTCATATAGAACATATATTTTAAGTGTCTGTATTTATTTCTAATATATATACATATATGTGCAAGAAGGTGTAATGTTCAAGTTGATAAACGTTTTCTTTTCTATTTTAACTCATTATAATCTGTCCCTGGTGAACTGTATGCCCATGCTGATCACCAGCTCTTTAGACAGACAATACATTTCACAGTTTAATTCTATTTTCTATTCTTTGTCAATCCATTCAAGTATTCTTCTTTGAGTTTATTGTAAAATCATTAGTTTATTCTTGATTTTTAGACTAGCTTCATGTGACCTTGATGTAAAGACGTGTGGAAATCTGGAATCAGTTTTAAACCTGGAAAACTCCACCCTGAAAGAGCTGGACCTCAGTAACAACAACCTGCAGGATTCAGGAGTGGAGCTGCTCTCTGCTGGACTGAAGAGTTCACAATGTAAACTGCAGATTCTCAGGTCAGTGTTTCAGGTTATCACAGAGCAAAATAACAAACAAGACAACAAATAAAACCGTAATTAATTAAAGAAACTAAATTACACAGAAGGATGTGCAAGGTTAGTCTGAACAGGCTATACTTTCCAGGTTGGCAAAGGAGAGGAGCCCTAAACAACTCTCCCTGCTCAGACTTTTCCATGCCCTTTAATTTGTCATGATACTGCATCTACAGACTAAATACAAAAAGAGTAATTGTACTCTTTCATGCTCATTTCCTTTTTTCTTTTAACTTTTATGTATGTGTGTATGTATGATAGGAAATGTAAAATGTCCACATCAAAAAAAGACATACAACATAGTTCATACATGAGCTAAAAGCACCACATATATGTTATTACTTGCAGAAAAAAATGAATAAAAGAAAGAAGCTAGGTCCAGCATTCTCTGTGGTAAAGCACAGCACACACTCAGGTTTACCGCACTCTCAGCATAGCTATACACGTAAAAGGGCAGTGCACCTTTTGTAAGAAGCTCTTAAAGGAACAGTGTACATATTACTGAATACTGGCGATTACATATTTCCACCAGGCCATTTAAATTGTAATAAGGTCTTTTCCCCATTGTAAGCATGTGTGCAATAACATACACTTCCTGAGTCCATTCCACTTCACCATGCATTCTTTATTCCAGCGGCCCACGTTAGCTTCATCTCCCCTCAAAAATACAAGTATATAATAGTATTTTAAATGACACCATTAATAATTGCATTTTACATTTCTTACATTCATTCTTTTATTTACATTTAAATATCCACTATAAAAACTTGTCTTAAGAAGAACAAATGTAATTGCAGTTAATGTTGTCATGATTAATCTGATTAGATTTCTTAATCAATTGACACCACTAGAAAAAAATATTAAATGTGGCATGTACAAAAGTAACAGCATAATACATGTTACATTTAGGAAATCACTAAAATGTGTTATTTAAACATTGAAGTCATTGTAAAATCATTTGTGTTTGTGTTTATTCTTACATTTTCAGATTAGCTTTGTGTAATATAGGAAGAAAGACGTGTGAAAATCTGGAATCAGTTTTAAACGTGGAAAACTCCTCCCTGAAAGAGCTGGACCTCAGTAACAATGACCTGCAGGATTCAGGAGTGGAGCTGCTCTCTGCTGGACTGGAGAGTTCACAATGTAAACTGCAGATTCTCAGGTCAGTGTTTCTGTGATTGTTCATTTGAAATTATTTTGGCTGTCAGCATTAAATCATTAACATACTCTGTTAAGTTGGAATCAGTAACGCGCTACAATTTTTTTTAACCCAAGTTTGACCCCAACTTCTGCCGTAATCTGCTCCGCCTCCACCCAACATGCAGATTTCTTTTGTGGTTAAACACTTTAATGCGGTGTCCAGCTGTAACAATCTGGTTCAGACTTCCAGCTCAGAGCTTTGTTGCTCTCTCTCCATCTCTCTGTTTGTTTTTGTCTCTCTCCATTTGTTTCTCTCTCTCTCTCTCTCTCTCCGTTTGTGCCAAAAGTTTTACACAAAAAAATAAAATCCGCAATCAAAATGTTAGGAATCAAAAGCAAAAATTGTATGTTGCAAATTCAAAAGAGAAAAAATATATAGCAAATATGTCTTTTTAATTATACTTGGTTACTTTGTTTCAGTTTGGATTTTGCCAGTCTTTGCTTTCATTTTTGTGTTTTTGTGAATTTTTTGTGGAGTTTTTTGGATTTTTCTGTTAAAGACTTTTGCTTCTGGAATCTCTCCTTTGCTTCTGCTTTAGTCTTTTTTCTGAGTTTTGGCACACTTTTCACAGGTGGGCGGGGCTTAGAAGAAGGCGTTCCCCTTGAACCTCCATTGGTCAGCTGGTTCTGGACTGACCACTGAGACTGACCACGCCCACCCCGTTAATTTCAAGCGTCCTTCCAAACACGGAGAGCAAAAAGCTTCCAGTGCACAGCAGCAGCAGCAGATTGTGTTTACAATTAAATTTTATTCAAATGTTCTGTTTAATGTTATATTATGTTATATTATTCTCTGTTTCACTCCATTAAAAAGCTCACATTAGCGTGCTAAATTTTCATGCACAAAGTAGGTAACTAGCTAACTGACTAGCTCAATGACTAGGTATCTCACTAGCTCACTGAGTAGGTAACTCACTAGTTCACTGACTAGGTAATTAGCTAACTCACTAGCTTACTGGCTAATTAACTCACTAGTTCAGTGAAGAGGTAACTATCTAATTCACTAGCTCACTGACTATGTAACTATCATACTTTGTGCATGAATATTTAGCACATCTCGCTAATGTGAGCTTTTTAATGGAGTGAAACAGAGAATAATATAACATTGAACAGAATGTTTGTATGAAAATTAATTGTTAAAGTATCTGCTGCTGCTGTGCACTGGAAGCTGTTCGCTGTAAAGGATAATAACTGTAAAGGATAATAAAATAACCAAGTATATTTAAACATATATATTTGCTATATATTTTTCTCTTTTGAATTTGTAACATACAATTTTTGATTTTGATTCCTAACATTTTATTTTTTGCCCGCCACCCCTCTTCGGAGAACCAATAAGACTTTATTCTTATTAATACAAACCTCTGATAACTGAGGTCACTGTGCAGAGGGAGGACATAACGATGTGTATATATACAAATTAAACCAAATAGAAAACAATATATAGGAGAAGAGAAGAGAGATATAAAAAAACACAAAAGAAGAAGTTGTGCCCTTGGAAAAAAAAAGAAAAAAAGTTATTATAATATATATAAAATATATAAAAATTATTATAGTATGGCTTCCTATATTTTTCCATTTATCCATCCCTAACATAATAACACACAGAATAACAAAAAAATAAGTAAGTAAATAAAAATATGTTGAATGTGTTATGTGACTGTGTGCATGTGTGTGTGTGTGTGTGTGTAGGAACATTCATGTAGTGTTGATATATGGATGATGTGGTTATAGATACAGGGGTGATACCGTTCCGGTGCCGCACCAGAAATCTGGCGTAGCGTGGCTCTGAAAAGGAAAAAAAACAAAAAAAACCTCTGCTCAACAATAAGTGAGCTCCGCGATACAGTTAAAAAGATCCTCGTGTTACAAGATTGGGGTTCAGGTGCCTTTAAAAAATGTATGTGAAGCGCACTATATTTTGTTTAGATCAGTTTGGCGGAGGCAGCGGCAGTGTGTGATTAGGAGCAAATTAGGGTTAGGTGGCTGCTGCTTTCTCCGCCTCGTGTTAGGTGAGTTAACATCCACGGCTCTCCCCTCTGTTCTCTGAATGCTAGCTACGTTTATGTTTGAGTGCTTAGAACTGCTAATAAATGAAAGAAGTGCTTGGGAACTCACCCTGGACTCCTGTGACTTGCTTTGAAAGAAAACCAAGTGAAGTAAAAGTGGGTATCAACCTAGAGCAGTTATCTCTAGCCCAAAGAACTACAAGTTCCACTGGTTCCCGTCCACGGCCGGGAGAAACAACTGCCAGGAGAAAAAAGGTGACACGCGTGACAGTAGGTGAGTTCCGCGGTACAGTTAAAAAGCTCCGCGCGACAGTAGGTGAACTCCACGGTACAGTTAAAAAGCTCTGCGCGACAGTAGGTGAACTCCGCGGTACAGTTAAAAAGCTCCGAGCGACAGTAGTTGAACTCCGCGGTACAGTTAAAAACCTTGTGGCTCAGGAGGTCGCAGGTTCGAACCCCCACTCATGCAGCTTTGCCATCAAGCTGTCGGTGCTCAGAAGGAGCAAAATTGGCTCTGCTCCCTCTGGGTGGGTAGATGGTGCTCTCTCCCCACATCACTCCAAGGGTGATGTCTGTAGCACAGGGCATCTGTGAGCTGATGTACCGGAGCCGAGCCGCTGCGCTTTCCTTCAAGCGCACTGTGATGCTGCTTGGCAATGCTGCATCAGCAGCAGCTCGAAAAGAAGCGGTGGCTGACTTCACATGTATCGGAGGAAGCATGTGTTAGTCTTCACCCTCCTGGTGTGTTGGGGCATCACTAGGGATAGGGGGAGTCCTAATGAGTGGGTTGGGTAATTGGCCGTGTAAATTGGAGAGAAAATGGGAAAAAAAACCTTGTGGCTGTGTTACATTGATGAGTGTTTTCCAGTTTTAAGAAATGAATTCAGGATTAGTTAACCATGCTAGAAATTCTTCATTCATTATTGTGGCACTGTCACTATGTTGCAAAAAGATTTAATACAGTAAGGAACCTAAGTTTATTGTTTTAAACAAATGTTCTATTTGTCCTTTCACTAATAGTTACTGTGCACATTTTAATGTTTTATTTTATAGTTACGGCTGGTAAACAGAGGCGTCTCCGCTTTCCGACGCTGCAGGTCAGCAGGCAGTAGGCTTTCTAATCGCGATGTCTTCAGAATTTGCAAAAATTAAAATAAATGATTCTCAGAGCTTCATTCGAGCTTCCACAGCAGTAGAATTTAGATTATCAGCCCGAGTCTGACCCGATTCCCGACCTGTACTCACACATGCGCTCCTCCACTTCGCATTACGCACTTGTCTTACAGAGCTTTGTGTAGCTAAATAGCCAACAAAATGGAGCCCTCTGAAGCTAAATTTGGTCCAATGCAAGGACAGTCAGTGGTATGGAGCTAATACAAGTTAATTGTTGATAGAAACAACACGTTCGTAGAGTTAAGTGCAGAGTGCTATACGGTTAAAATAAAGGCTATAAAATAAGGCTATATGCTTAAAATAAAATAAAAAATCTTTTGTTCTGAAAGTATTTTATATTCTTATATATTGTTAATTATATATTTATAAATTATAATAATTATTAAGTTATTAAAAATAAATTAATTATAAATTATTGTTATTGTTATTTTGGTTTAATGAGTGTGCTGGGAACAGCCATTTTTTGTGTTTTTGCCCAGGCTATTTGCTAAATATTAAAATGTTCGTTTGTTAAGAAAGTAATTTATATTCCTGAACCATGTTAAATGATATTAGATTAGAGGAAGGTCATTCAGATATCATTTTTGTGGATCATTTCGCATTGTTGGTGTTTTAATCTTTTGGAAATCTGTTCTTAATACAGTTTATTTTTTTAAATAATAGGTCTTCTTCAACATCATTCTGAACAGATTTTGCTCATTTAAACTGTTTTAATTGGGTCGTCGGGTCGGGCTCGTGCATATTCATTCCTCATGTTTACAAAAAAAAACACTGCATAAAATTACTTTTATGGTGTTCCAGTTCTTGTATTCTTCCTCTTAGTGCTTCCTTCTCATTTGCATTTCTAACTGCATACGCTGGTATTCGTTTTTACAGCTAGAATCGAACATGGACAGTTTCCATACCAAGATGGAAATGATCTGTGTTTTCGTGAATAACACTGTAGACATAAGGCAAAAATAAAAAAACATTATCTAAAATATGACAATAAGGTCATACACAGACTATAAAAATGTTTGAATAATGTGTCAACATTTACGCCTACGTGCTGTATGTTGTGCCCCCCCCCCCCTTGGAACAGGAAAAAAAAGTAGATTTATAATGGATGTGTGTAGGTTTTCTGTTAAAGACTGATGGAGTCACTGATGTAGGAGGTTGTTTAATGCTGACCAGGTTTTTATGTGTTCATGAGTTCTGAGAGATGCAGATATTTTTTCCATTTCTATGTGTTCTGTGAGTTAGTTTTCCCATTGACTGATGGTGATTTTTGTCCTTGATTTCCAGTTTGTGAGAATTGTTTTTTTGGCGATGGTTAGCACCACCAAAAGTGCTCTGCTTTCCTCCTGGTTTAGGTTTGTGGTTCATGTGTTAAGCAGGCAGAGTGATGGGGATGGAGAGATTGGCTGTTTAAATAGTGGAGTTAGCCGAGTTATAACAAGCTGCCAGAAGTGTTTGATTGGTGGGCAGTACCATAGAGCATGTATGTATTTGTCTGGAGTGTTTAGTGAGCAGTGTATGCAGATTTCTGAATCTACTAGTCCCATTTTATGTAACTTTTGCTTCGTGTAGTGTACCCTGTGAATTACTTTATATTGTATAAGGTGGAGGTTAGTATTGTTAGTCATGGTGAATGTGTTTTCCATAATGTTTCTCCAGAAATCAGCATTGGGGGTAATTAAGATATCTTCTTCCCATTTTTTTATTGGGATAGCGACTGTTTGGTCTAATTTGAATAAAAGCCTATATATTTTTGATAGAATTTTGTCTAAGGAAGAGATATTAAAGAATTCTGAAATTGGTGGGCTAAGTTCTAGTAATGCGTAATCTTTGATTTTTGAGTTTAACATAGATCTAAGTTGGAGATATTCCAAAAACTTGTTCCTCTCAATGCTATATTTCTGGCTTAGATGTGAGAAAGTAGCCGAGTTATTGTTGTGTAGAACGTGGTGTAAATGTGTAATACCTTTTTCTTTCCATTTTTGTAGTTTTGGGTTTTTTTGGTTGCAGGAAGTCGGGGTTGTGCCATATGGGTGAGTATTTAATGGGTGCACGTCTAGTGTTTGTGTTCTTGTGAATTTTCCACCAAGCTGTCAGAGTCGTAGATATAATTGGATTTTTGAAACAAGGGTGGCGATTGATTGTTGTGCTAATAAATGGTAAGTCTGAGATTTGTATTTCATTAATTGATGTTTGTTCTACTTTTCTCCATATTTCATCAGTTTGATTTGGTTTTATCCATTTAATAATGTACTTTAATTGGTTTGCAGAGAGGTATTGTTGGAAATTTGGAGCTTCTAGGCCTCCCTGAGTTCTTTGTTTTTGTAATGTGGTTAATTTGATTCTGGGTGGTTGTGGTTGTGAGTATGGGACACAATGAGTGATTGAACTGCTGTGTCTGATAAGTTCATGTTAAATGGTAGAACGGTGGATTTAGACCAGTTAATGGAATAATCTGAGATTTTAGAGAATGTTTTAATTATTTGTGTAGAAATAGTAGAATATCATCTGCATAAAGGCTGATTTTTTGTTCGGTAGTGTGGGTATGGATACCTTTTGATATTTGGGCATTGTTGTATAGCTGCTGCTAATGGTTCTATGAAAATAGAGAACAGCAGAGGAGAGAGTGGGCATCCTTGCCTAGTTCCTCTGTGCAGTGTGAAATTCTGTGATATTAGTCCGTTAGTATTTACTGTGGCTTTGTGTCACCTTTCTTCTCCTGGCAGTTGTTTCTCCCGGCCGTAGACGGGAACCAGTGGAACCCGCAGTTCCTTGGGCTAGAGTCAACTGCTCTAGGGTGATACCCACTTTAACCGCACTCGGTTTCTTTCAGGAAGAGTCACAGGAGTCTAGGGTGAGTTCCCAAGCGCTTCTCTCATTTATTAACAGTTCCAAACACTCCAAAAGAAAGGTAGCTAGCATTCAGAGAACAGAGGGGAGAGCCGTAGATGTAACTGGTCTAACACGAGGCGGAGAGAGAGAGAGAGACGAAGCAGCAGCCACCTAACCCTAATTTTCTCCTCAACACACCCTGCCGCTGCCTCCGCCAAACTGATCTAAACAGAATATAGTGCGCTTAACATACATTGCTTAAAGGGACATGAACCCAAATCTGGTAACATTTGGGTGAAGTGTAGAGAGTTTTAATCCAATCTATAAATGATTCTCCAAAACCTAGTTAATGTAGTGTAGTGAAAAGGAATTTCCAATTAACCTTATCGAAAGCCTTCTCTGCATCTAAAGTGACTATTGCAGTTTTTGACTTATGGACTGTTGTGTGATGTATCAGATTGAGTAGTCTTCTGCGGGAAAGCCATCTGGTCCTGGTGCTTTGTTATTAGGCATCTTACGGAGGGCTTTATGGAGTTCTTCTGATGTTATTGGCTTTTCTAATATGCTTTTTTGTTCTTCAGTTAGTTTGGGTAGGTGTATATTATTGAGGAAAGTGGGAATATCTATTGGGTCTGGATCGTGTTCTGGTGACAATAGATTTTTATAGAATTTCCCAAATACTTGATTAATTTTATTTCATGTTTGGCTGATTAGTCCGGTCTCATATTTGATTGATGGGATTGTTGTTTTTTTCTTTATGTTTTACTTGGTTAGCTAAGAATTTACCAGATTTGTTGTTGTGATTAAATTGTTTATATCTTAGTCGTTGCATTAAAACTTTAGTCCTCTTTTTATAAGTTCATTATACTGTGATTCACATTCTTTTAACTCTTTTTTTTAATTTTATCTGATGTTTTTTTTTTATCATTTCATTTGACAATTCCCTGATGTTGTAGATTAGACTCATTTTCTGTATTTTTCTTCTTCTTACAGGAAGAGTAAGAGATGATTTTGCCTCTTAGTACTGCTTTCCCAGTTTCCCATAGTATTGTTGGTGTGGTTTCTGGAGCATCATTTATTTCTAGGAAAGATGTCCATTCTTTTTAATGTAGCTGTCAAATTCTGGGTCTGTAAGTAACGAGGTATGTATTGTGTGCCATAGTTAATCTGTCTATACATGGGTCAATGATTGAATTAAAGTCACCTCCAATTATAATTGTGGAATCTGATATATTGTTTATATGGTTGAAAAACTCATGAAAGAAAGATGGGTTATAAATGTTGGGGCCATAAAAACTTGCTATTGTTAAGGGTGTGTTGCTGATGTTGATGTTAATTATGATGTATCTACCTGTGTCTGATATAGTGGTGTTATGTGTGAAGGGGATTTTTTGGTTTATTAGTATTGATACTCCTCTTTGTTTGGAGTTATAGTAGGCTGAGAATATATGGGTGAATTGTGGTGATCTGAGCTTATGATGATTTGTTTCTGATAGATGTGTTTCTTGTAGTAAACAAATGTCTGCCTTTAGTGAAGTGAGATGGTTTAGTACCTTGACTTGCTTAATCTGTGTCCCGATACCACGTATGTTCTAGTTTATAAATTTAAGTGCAGACATGTTGTGATGTACGGATTAATAATGTTTATCAATTATATGATATGAATGTGCAGATGTTTGAGGATATTTTCTGGTGTTTGGGGGATGGAGTATAAACAAAAATGCATTTTTCGGATCTGGGATATATAGTAGTAATAAAATAGAGGTTGGTGCAAGAGATACAGAAAGGAGTGATTAAATGCAAACAAAGTAGAAGAGACATAACATAAGATAAAAAGTGTTGGATTTGGTGTGACATACATGTTATCACATTGAGACGTTGCATGCATTAAGTTATTCCTAAGTGGTTTCTTGTGATTTTTATGGGATTTTGTGAACGGATTAATGTGCGTGCATTAGTATATTTGCGGGTGCGTGTGTATTTGTGCGTAATGGATGGATGGATGGATGAGGTGGCATGAGGAATTTTAATAAACAAGTAAATATTAACAAAATAAAAAATATAGAATCATAAACAACGTCCTTTGGTCTATCTTGCACATGTTTAAAAATGAACATTATAAATATCATTTTTGTAATTTTTTTACATTTTAGAGTAAAATTCTCATTTCCTCAACATGTCCATATCAGAATTTCAGTACATTGTTTGGAAATTTTAATATTTAAACATTTAAAACAAAATACTTAAATGCATTTCATACTATAAACACTTTTAGTAAATAAACATAAACGATTTTACATTGAAAAGTAAAAACAATAAAATTAATAAAGAAAAGGAATGTGTCCAACACTAATTTTCTCATCCTCCGCAACAATTTTCAATCATTGTTTAAATCCACAAGGAACTTACATTTTCAAGGCGTTTTCAACATTAGGGAAGACATTGGCCATGACACTCAAGATGGCTACCATGTAAGCAGTTCTTCTCATATGTTTCTGGATAAAAGTTAAAAGATTGCTCATCAACTTGTCTGCACGACTTTTTCATTGTCATTACCGATATATTGATATAAGTTTTGAGCCTACAGTTTGAAGTTACAGTCTGTATTTTTGATTATAATATAGTATATTAAGGTCTAAATGGACACTGTATGTGAAAATTTATCTAGCCCTCATGGTGCCTTTACAGTTAGCATAAAAGTTTAAAGTCACTCATCCTCCAACCGAATTCTCACTTACCGCTACATTTCAATACCTGTTGCGGTAATGAGATGAACTGTTTTGGTAATGAGAATTTGATTAGGAAGCATAATACAGATGCCTTTTTTACTTCCTGATTGTCATAACATGAGCGTTACCCTGAACATTTTCTCCAGTAGACCATTCTAACTTAGCTATTGCAAACCACCAGTAGAGGTCACTAATGTTCCGTCTTATCTGGCCTGACACTAAATCTAATTCCGTACACAGAATTAGATGTTAGACCACATAACCAGAGAGCTTTTTTCCATCTTTGATATATTTTATTGTAATATGCGATGTGTATTTGTTTACAGGCAGGTAGCTATTGAGGAAAGAAAGGCAGCAGCAAAAGCAAGGCTGTCAAAGTTTAGGGAGAACATTTACAGCAAGAATTACAACATTTAGAAAAACACACACACATACTCAACGACACAGACAGTTGTTCCAGCTGGAGTTACTTTCACATGATATTATTTGTGTACAGTCCATTCTATGGAATTGAACAAAAACTGGAATGGATATCATAATTTCATATTTGCTATTTCCAGTGGGAAAATACAGACAACACGTGATCTGACCAAAAAGTACCATGACAAAAAGAAAAAGCAATGGAGGAAAAAAAGTCAGCCAGATATTACAGCACTGACATATGCCTGACATATGGGCAAAACACAAAAAAAAACTACGTAAATGACTAAAAATAAAAGTTTGGTCTTAGTAGGCATACAATGCTGGATGGTGCATAAAGATAGAAAAGATTTCAGAGTTTCTGAGAGGTCTTTCTTTGACATTTGCTGAATGGTTTCCAATAGTCAAGTGAGCTGTTTTATTAATGAAGGTGCTATAGTCTACATGAAAGATTCTTTTGATATGCAAATGTTTGCATTGTAAATTGTCTTAAATAATATGAAATGTTCTTGAAAATCAACATTCTTTTCATAATGTAGCATTGTGTGTAAGTGTAAGCTAATCAGTCTTAAACCCTTGCTTAACTGTAAATGAACTGAACTGCTTAACTTTGATAAAAAAAATTGCATTTTTATCATATATTTGATGTCATATCACATTGCGGTAATGATACATTTTTGTGGACTTCATCTATAAAATGCTAATAAAATATGCAATAAAATGGAACAAATGTTCTGAAAATAATATTCATAGTAAGTTTAGACCTTAATCTTAAATCCTCAAAAGGAAATTTGTCGTTAAATGCATTTTGCAAATTTTCATACTGGATGTCCTCTGAATCAGGATTTTGTGAGAATGACCCGAGTAAGTGGGAGTGGAAGACAGAGAAAGAACGAGAGAAAAAGGAAAGTTTAGGGGAAATATATATATTGTGATTCGCCCCTGGGGTTAGGGGCGTGATCACTGTGACCCGGAAGGAGGAAGCACAGTAAAAGGAACCTTTTATTGGTTTAAAGGTCCTCCACCACACCCAGAATAAACTCAAAAGATCGTGCAACGAGAGCGCAACGCGCATGAGAGAGAGACAGATAGTGCACAAATGAAAGCGCTCGGGGGGAGAGAGAACGCTATTTAGTTACAGTTAAAGAAATTTAGAACAGCCATACTGAATGTCCTCTGAATCCGGATTTTGTGAGAATGACCCGAGTAAGTGGGAGTGGAAGAAAGAGAAAGAACAAGAGAGAAAGGAAAGTTTAGACACAGTGGGGTTTTAGAGTTCAGTAGTTTCTTTTAAATTTTAAATATAAGTCTGTGCAGCCTCAGCCCTCAGCTCCCCAGTGAAAATACTCTCTGAGTGAGGGCTGAGGCTCAGTTTATATGCCTGTCCCAGCTGGCTGTTTAATCAGTCCTGATGCAGACCAGCTGGGACAGACAGGGCTGAGCGTTCCTGCGTGGGGTGGACCCCCGGTTCCCCCGCCTCCTCACGCCACAATATACATTATGGATCAATTTTATGAGGTTATTTGAGTATTGACCTATATGTTAGAGATCGCGCAACGAGAGAGCAATGCGCATGAGAGAGAAACAGAGAGTGCACAAACGAAAGCGCTCGGGGAGAGAGAGAGAGAGCGCTATTTAGTTACAGCTAAAGAAATTTAGAACAGCCATTGAGTTATGTTTTTGTCACAATATAGCTGTCCATCAACATAAAGTTTGTCGCACAACATAAACTTTTGGCACAAAATTCACTCCATAATATACCCACTATAAAAACTTCCGTCTCACGAAAAACGAGTGCAATTAATCACAGCATTTTGGTAGGTTTAATTGGATTGCATTTTTTTATCGATTGACATCACTAGAAATTCTACATGTATAAATGTGTAAATATTCAGGTGTTTACAATGATGATAACAAATCACACAAGAAAAAAGTGTTTGACGAAAGTCAGAGTATACCAAACAAACAAATAGTCTTCTGCAATCGTCTTAAGAATGTCCAGCTTAAATGAACATTTGAGATACATCACACATTGATTACAAAATTGTGATGCACGAGCAAAAACAATTTTAGCAAAAGTTAATATGAACTCAATTATTTGGTCCACATCAATGCTAATGCTGTATTCACAGAGATGCTTACTGTTGAGGTTTGGGGTTCATGAATTTGTTAATCTGTGTCAAAGCGATAAAGTTTAGTTTTCTATTTTTTTTTTCGATTTTGAAGTGTTATTTAAAAAAAGAGACTTACTAATATCAAAGTGCCTTATCTTCCTCAGTCTGCAATGTTGTCTTTCTTTCTTTCTTGTTTTCTGTCACTCACTCACTCACACATTCTCTTGCTCTGTCTGCAGATTATCTGGTTGTATGATCACAGAGAAAGGCTGTTGTTCTCTGGCTTCAGCTCTAATTGCGAACCCCTCCCACCTGAAAGAGCTGGATCTGACCTACAACCACCCAGGAGAGTCCGGAGTGAAGCTGCTTTCTGACAGACTGGAGGATCCACACTGCAAACTGGAGAAACTCGAGTAGGTCTGAACTGATAATTATATTATCAACTTATTGTAAGATAAATATTGTTGTACATGTTGTACATTTTTGTCACTCTCGATATTGCCTGTTGTGCTCTTTCCTGTGTGTGCGCTGTGCCTCACAGGAATGCAAAGTGTTGAGAAAGTTACGGGTTAATTCTGTGAAACATTGCATTGTGGGACCTGTAGTAAATCTAGTTGTAGTCACCAGGTAAACATGGTGGAGCAGCATGTAACCTTCATTCTGTCATTCTGTCTTATTTTTGTTTACACAGCCACTGTTAATTGTTTTATGCCCAAGCTATCTGCACTGAATGCCAAGTACTTCACTGTAATTCTGTTTTGGCTCATCTTTCTGTTGGTAAAAAGAACCAAGGTTTAGTTTTAACTCCAGAACAGGTGAAAACTTCAGTGATGGAGAGCTGCCCTGAGCATCGAGTCAGGAGAAAAGTTACAAGATAAAAACTGATCCCCACTAACTTTATACACACTGAGAGTCAAGCACCCCAGCAACCAGCCCATGTCTTTATGGTAAAAATAATCAGTGACTGCAAAACCAGAATCCTTTCTGAACACATAGGGCCCTAACCTACACCCTGTGCAAGGTGGTCTTGATGCTTATTGCTATCTTACTCCCACCAACAGTATATTTTCATGCTCTTCACCTGTCTTGTTTAAACAGCAATGGTGATTTTGAATATATCTACGCGGATGAAAAACATTGGAAAAGTCCAGGCAGCTGTGCCATTTAAATAGCAATATGCCAAAGTCAGACCGCACCTGGCTCTTATAGGGAATGGCAAGTGACAGGGTGATTGGTTTATTTCACGATACATGGTGCACGGCTGACAGCTCACCTACGGATCACTAAAATAGAGCCCTTAATTTCTAAAGAGATCCGATTAATGTGATTGAGTTGGTTTGTTGGCTTTATTTTAAAATGTTGCCTTTGTTACATTTAACATTTTTGAAGTTTTCTAATGACCAGTGGCATAAAATAATTTTTAAATCATGATAAAATACTTTTTGCACAACAATTCCTTGAAAAATGTATGGTCCAATAAAAACAGTTGTTGTGACAGGAGTACACTCAGGTATGAATATGAATGCAAAAAACATACTTTAGTAAAGTTTAACCCTTTCCTGCAAGCCCACAAGAAACTGCCATTTTATCTTATTTAGAGAAGTTAATCTTCCGTTTTTAATCTGATTTTATGCAGTGTGCATTGCAGTTCCGTACTTTACCACATGAGGTCACTAATTTCCGCTCTCTCAAATGTTCGCTCGTTTTCACGCAAAGTATTTCTTTATAAATCAGTTTCTAAAAATCTCACACTGTGCTGATCTGTGTCTGTGTATGTGTGTGTGTGTGTGTGTGTGTGTGTGTTTAGAGTGGAACATGGAGGGAAGATCCGAATCAAACCTGGATTAAAAAAATGTAAGCTCTCTCTCTCTCTCACACACTACAAACAAACAATACACACACACACTCGCATACACACATACACACACACATACACTAAAACAAACACTACACACACACACACTACATACACCCAATACACACCCAAATACACATACAATACATACACTCAATACAAACACACTACATACACACATACACTGTATACAAACACTACACACGTACACTACGTACACACAATAAACACACACACAATACACACAAACACTACACACACTCAATTAACACTACACACACACGCACACTCTAAATTAACACCACACACACTAAATATAACACTACACACACACTAAACATAACACTACACACACTAAATATAACACTACACACTAAATATAACACTACACACACACTAAATATAACACTACACACACTAAACATTACACTACACACACACTAAATATAACACTACACACTAAATATAACACTACACACACTAAACATTACACTACACACACACACTAAATACACACACTAAATATAACACTGCACACACACTAAACATTACACTACACACACACACTAAATACACACACTAAATATAACACTACACACACACTAAATATAACACTACACACACACTAAATATAACACTACACACACTAAATATAACACTACACATTAGGGATGCAACGGTACAGTGTGGCCACGGTTCGGTTCGTATTGCGGTTGTTGGGCCACTGTATCGGTTCGGTTTCGATATATATCAATATTGTCTAGCTCCAACATGCAGCACGTTCAGAGCCAATTAATAAAGTCACAGATTAATTCAAATCACAATATCTATTATGGAAGGAGCACTTATTCTTACCATTAGTCAAAAACAGGTAACTGAATCACACTGTGCTTTATCTGCTGACTGTCTTTTACCTTGATTATCAAACTCAATGCTGAAGCCAAAATGTCCCGAACAGTGGATTTATAAGATGACGGCGCCTCTTCAAATATCCTTTTCTCCGTTTAGCGTTCACTGGCCCTGATCACGCAGCTGAGAAAGTTTTGTTTAATTAGTCCTCAAATCTTCAGCGTTTGCCTTCAGAGCTGATTTGCTCCTGGAAAATTCAGAAAACAGTCTGATTGGTTGTTGCACGGTTGTGGAGAAACACGGCGATAGAAGTAATATATAAAAAAAACTATCAACTATAAAATATAATATACTTAAAATCTGCACAGTAACTATAAGTTATTATTAGTTATATTTATATCTGACATTTATAAGGATTTAAATTTCTGTTCAGTACACAGACTTAATAACTGTAGCTTAATATAGCAGTTATAGGCAAGGGCGTAGGAGCGGGCTTGATATTGGGGGGGACACATTTGCGAATATGAACCAAAGCCCACCCTATAGTTTCCTAGAACAACATTTGTGGAATTATTTTTTATCACAAATAATCATTTTTTTCTGTATTTTGTTTATAATTAGTTACATCCAATAAAAGGTGATTTTACAGCCTAAACATGTTACTCCACATTACATTTACTGTTGTTAGAAAAAAATTATGCATGCAATGTCTGAATTATATACATAGTACAAAAACTGATCAGTTATCACCTAATATTTAAAATAATATAACAGTATTTGTTATTATTATTATGTATTGTATGTCAATTCTGTTGTATATTTACATTTTCTTTGGTTCCTGCGCTTTTAATCTTTTTTACTGAGAACACTTCTTTCTACTGAGAGAATGTAACTACGTTTCCTAGAGATTTTTGGCAGAAGTTAATATAAACGTCAGAACATGTGGTCTTACTGTGAACTACATATGAACAGAAGTCAGGTTAGATCAGTGTTTCTTAACCCTGTTCTTACATATTCTACTGCATATTAACACTGTTCTGCATATTCTACAGCTTCCTCTGTTTAAAGGCACTTTAATAAAGTAAGTGGTGGTATGATGCGTCTAATAAACTGCTGGATATACATAATGATTAATTTAGGCTCCACAGGGGGCTAAGAGATTTTAACAGGTAAACTCAATAAATGATTGTTTATTAGCTGATCAGTTGGATCTGATGGAAAACACAGTTTTAGGGCAGTGATGATCAGGGTTAAGAAACTGCTTTAAACTACCAACATTACCCAGTGTTGTACTAAATTCTGTCTATCCTCTACATCCAGCTTCTAGCTAACTGCAATCCTAAATTAATAAACAGTTTGAAAATGTAATAGTGATTAGCTGATCAGGTACAGGGCAAGTTGAACATTACGTAGATAGTTTTTTTTTTTCTTTAATCTTGACTCCCAATCAAGGTAATTCCAAAGTTAAGCTAGCTCACTAACACAGCTGCAGTTTATTAATCACAGTGGGGTTAAACTGTGTGCTGATTCAGAGACGTGTATTTTTAACCAGCTATCAGAAACATATCATCACAGTTTACATGATTAGATACCGTTACCTTTCTTTTAGAAAAAAAAAATCACCGTATATCCATATCTTAAAATCAGCTGCAGCCGATTCTGAGACCTCCACGCGCCGCAAAAACAGCAAGCTGATTGGCTGTTTCTCCTGAGAGGCGGAACTTAATTCCGAACCGGCTCCGTGATTGGTCCGGTCTGTCTCCTCATTAATAGCACAGCTGAGCTGAGCGAAACAATATCATTTTTGGGGGGGACAAATCCACCTGTTTCTAATATTGGGTGGGACATGTCACCCCCCATCCCCCCCGGTTCCTACGCCAATGGTTATAGGCATTCTGCTGTTTGAGAATTTTAACAGATGCTTATTCTCACTCAAATGCTGGAGTTTTAGAAACAAAAAATTAAAAGAGGAAAGCACTTGGACTGAACAGGAATTTATTTTATTTCACAAACATTTGAAATACACAGAAATATAAAGCTATATGTTAGCGTTCGTTTCTTATCACCAGGGCAGATTTATTAAAATATAAAATATATTAATTCATTAAATAAAATTCCGTCCAGCGCTCTAAAAAGCTGCAGGCGCACGTAGCGAAGTTTGGCAGCGCACACGGCGTGGGATTACCTCTGTTTTCTTAAAGAAAAATTGTTTTATAAAACTCAATATAAAAACACCACTGTCATATAATCAAGAGAGACATCAGGCAAAATGCACTTCACCCCTCTCTCTCTCTCTCTCTCTCTTTCTCTCTCTCTCTCTCTCTCTCTTTCACAGTGTGAAGCTGAATTCAGAGCGACACTACAAATAATATAAAACTAAAATAAGATGAGTGCGGAAAAGTTAATTAAATATTGTCAAATATAAATAATAGCTTGAGGTTTTGGTGAGCTATTTCCATGTTTTGAAACTGAAACTTTTATTACTATCAGGCTTTTTATTCAGAAAGCCTGTGGTTGTTTTCAATTAGTTTTTTTAATGAGTTTATATTTTATATTACTTATTTATTTTATTTATTTGTATTATTTTATTTATCAAAATAGTTTATATAAATAACTATATCATATATATATATATATATATATATATATATATATATATATATATATATATATATATATATATATATATTATTTTCCCCACATGATTCCCATGTTCTTAGTTGATTAATATTAATTTTATAATATCTTATTATTCTTATCATTTTACTTTATTTTCACTACTGTTGTTTTTTCTTCATAACATATAAATTCTTTACTTTTTATGATCTTTTTAAAATGTCCTATTTTTAATTTTTTACGTATATATTTTATTCGTCTAGAGTAAATGTCAGTTTTTATTTCTATTTTTTAAATATTTTTTATCTCTTTTAAACTGTAAATGCTCAGCTGCATTGTAAATGAGGATCCCCCTCCAGTGTAAATAATGGTTGATTGCTTGATTAATATTCAGTGTTGTAAACCCAGTTTTTACATAAACAATAAAGAGAATAGAGAATAAAATAACATTACTCTTCTCTTATATGAGCTGCTGGTGAATCTTCACAGTGTGACGGCGCAGTCCCCCAGCACGCGCTCAGCAGCCCCTCCCCCTGGCCATGGGCGGGGCATGTACAGCGGGAGAGCGTTTGTTCACTCTGTTAGTGCGCACCCAAATACCGCCGTCCATCCGGGTGTATCAAACCAAACAGACCAAACCGAACGATTCAATAAAATACAGAGAATCGTCGCATCCCTAATAAATACACTAAATATATCACTAAATATAACACTAAATATATCACTAAATATAACAACACTACACACTAAATATATCACTAAATATAACACTACACACTAAATATATCACTAAATATAACACTAAATATAACAACACTACACACTAAATATAACACTAAATATAACAACACTACACACTAAATATATCACTACACACACTAAATATAACCATACCTGTCAAGTCTCCCGTTTTGGCCGGGAAACTACCGTATTTTACTCCTCTTTCCCGCCGTCCTCCCGTATTAGTATTTTCCCGTAAATTTCCCGTATTATACTAAATATAGGCCACAGGCGACAATGCACTGACCGCTGTGTGTCTCTTAACCAATCGTGGTGCCGGTTCAAGGAGAAAGTCCCGCCTTTCAGGAGAAACAGCCAATCAGCTTGCTGGTTTTGCGGAGCGCAGTTTAGTGTGCGGGAAGCCCCGCCCCTCCCCTCGCTGTGAGTTCAGGCAGCTAGTCGGAGCAGCTGTCGTTAAAAATAATCTGGATATACGGAGATTTTTCTAAAAGAAAGGTAATTAACCATGTAAACTGTGATGAGATTGTTTCTGATAGCTGGTTAAAAAGACTCTTCTCTGAATCAAAACATAAATTAAACCCATTGTGTGTTTAATAAAATACAGCTTGTGACTCAGTTAGCTTAACTTTAGAATTAGCTAGATAGATATTCAGGGTTTGAGAAAAATCTACATACATATATATATATATATATATATATATATATATAAAATGCCCTGCCCTGATGTGCCTGATCAGCCAAAACCTATAATTTCCAAACTCTATTAGTTCAGGGCTAGTTTTAGGGTTTGTTAGAATTTGTTTAAATCTCAAGTATTGTGGTAATGTATTATAATGTAATGTAATGTATTATTTAGAAGGGGTAGAAGAGATGGTTGAGCTGGAGAGAGAGAGAAAATGTGGAGAGGGCTGAAATTAACTGAACTGATCAGGAGTGGACTGAACGATAGAAAGAAGTATTAATGAAAGATTATTAATTGTGTAGGCCCCTTAGGACTATTATTTACTTATGGAATATATCTGATCCATGTCCTTTTTGTAAATTTGTGCACCCTTCAATTTCAATTTTAAATCTATTAAATAAATAAAAAATATATATATATATATATTATTTTTTTTCCCCCTCGTTTGGGCTGTTGGGGCGGCGGAAAAAATCCCTTATTTTTAAGTCCAAAACTTGACAGGTATGAATATAACACTACACACTAAATATAACACTACACACACTAAATATAACACTAAATATAACACTACACACACTAAATATAACACTACACACTAAATATATCACTAAATATAACACTACACACTAAATATAACACTACACACTAAATATATCACTAAATATAACACTACACACTAAATATAACACTACACACTAAATATATCACTAAATATAACACTACACACTAAATATAACACTAAATATAACACTACACACATTAAATATATCACTACACACACTAAATATAACACTAAATATAACAACACTACACACTAAATATATCACTACACACACACTAAATATAACACTACACACTAAATATAACACTAAATATAACAACACTACACACTAAATATAACACTAAATATAACACTACACACTAAATATAACACTAAATATAACAACACTACACACTAAATATATCACTACACACACTAAATATAACACTACACACACTGAATATAACACTACACACACACACACTAAATATAACACTACACACACTAAATATATCACTACACACACTAAATATAACACTACACACACACTAAATATATCACTAAACACTAAATACACTCTGTGTGTGTTCTTGTGTTCAGACGGCTGTGATTTCACTCTGGATCTGAACACAGCGCAGTGTAATCTCTCTCTGAGTGAGGAGAACAGGAGGGTGGAGGGTAGAGAGGAGCTGCAGTCGTATCCTGATCATCCAGAGAGATTTGATTGGTATCCGCAGGTTCTGAGTAGAGAGAGAGTTACTGGTGTTACTGGACGCTGTTACTGGGAGGCTGAGTGGAGCGGAGGAGGAGGAGGAGAAGCTGAAGTAGCTCTGAGTTATAAAACCATCAGCAGGAAAGGATCAGGATTAGACTGTTGGTTTGGAGGAAATATAAACTCCTGGAGTCTGATCTGCTCTGATAACAGTTACTCTGTTCATCACAATAATAACAGCACTGAACTCTCTACTCCTCCCTCCGGCTGTAGGAGAGTAGGAGTGTATGTGGACTGTCCCTCCGGCACTCTGTCCTTCTACAGAGTCTCCTCTGATACACCCTCACACACACACACACCCTCACACACTTACACACACTTACACACATTCTACACCACCTTCACTCAGCCCCTCTATGCAGGGTTTTGGGTTGGTTATGGCTCCTCAGTGCGTCTGTGTAAGATAGAATAACCCTGTGTGTAACAGAGATTCGATGTGTGTGTGTGTGTGTGTGTGTGTAGGAGGGAAAATGTGTGTATAAATATAACTTTGTTAATATTTTATACAGATGATTTTGTATTTTTTTCCAGAACTTTTATTTTAATTACTGTTATCTTTATTCACTACTGTTATCACTTATTCTGTACTTATTGATAATTATTGTTTTATTTTATTGTAAATTAGGTTCATATTAATAAAGCTAAATAAATGAAGAAAGGTGAAGAGGAGTCTGATGTTTTTTTGTGTGTTTTGCTAAATGAAATTTAGATTTAAAAAAGTGTCTACTGGAATTAATGTCACAATTGGTGCTCTAACAGCGGCACTGACCTTTCCATAGTAATTAGTAAGTGCTATTTGTTGGGGTAGTTTAAAGTAGGGCTGGACCTGAATATTCGGGTATTGGGATATTCACTCGTTGAGTAGGTATTCGGTTTTTAATTTTGGTATTGGGATATTCGGGGTTTTTTTTCCTTTCCAGAGCTCCACCTCACTCTAACATTTCTGTTCAGGTTAGTGGGGGTATAAGAGAGGCAAAATTCAGAGAAGCTCAGCTGTTTGAAAGCATTTCAAATTGAGTGTAGAAAAGACAAAGGCAGTGTGCCAAATATGTGATATTTAACTAGCATATCATGGTGGCACATCAAGCTCGAGGAACTATCTAAATGCAGTAAGTATTATTTCTTGATGGTGTAAAAAAAACAAGATTATTCCTGCTAGCAAACTTATCTTAATAGTGTCTGCCATGTATTGCCATGATTAAGCTGCTTCTGTCTGACATTAAAAGTAATGTTATACATGATAAAAAAAACTTGCAGGCACTTCAAAACTGATTTATATAATAAAATGTAAGGGGTAATGTGGCAACAGTAGGGGCTAAATCACTTACAAAAGCCTAGACTACAAGAATGATGTCTGAATGAATGTCCTCTAATCTAATATAATTTAACATGGTTTAAAAATTTTAAATAATTTCTAAAGAAACAAACTATTTTATATTGAGCTTATAGCCCAAGTGCAAAAACACAAAATCAGTAATAGGGCTATGCACTGCACAATCATTAAACCCAAATAGACCAAGAACAGTAACATCATTTACAATGACCTTCCTCTACTCTAATGTAATTAACAGTGTTTAACAATATAAAATACTTTCTGAACAAACTTTTTTTTGTTGTTTTTAGGCAAATAGAAATTCACTGGGCCGGCTTGCGTAGTAGCGGCGCTCCTGGTTTGCGTATGCAGCAGAGAAGCCGTGGTGTGGGGCAGCAGAAATTCCGGGGTGAAAACTAAAAATAAATCTGGGGTGAAAACGTCTCATTGGTCAGAGCGTGCAGTGCAGTCCGAGCACGCAGCACAACATAAGGAGATATAATGCACTCCATATATTCAGGACTGAAGTGGAATAAATGATACTGTACAGATATAATCTGTCTCTAGTAGATATTTAATGAGAAATAAGAACAGTGTGAGTTTTAAAAAAAAAAACAGACGCCTTTTACAGACCATTTTCTTGAGCCCGTCCCGGCCGAGGAAAGGGGTGGGAATTTTTTTTTTTTTTCGAGGCCGGGGGTCCGTGGAAAATTTTGTGTTGGATTAAGGGAGCCGTGAGTGAATTTTTTTCGTACTTTTATCCGTTTTTAATCCGTCTCTAAGTCTCTTACACTCTTGCCTTTAAAATGTTTGCCGGAGAGCACAACATTATGATGTTATTTTAGTTTTAATTCAGTATTGTGTATGGCATTACTCTATTTGATGTAATACTCTAAGATAATTACTTACATAGCATATTGATGTTGCAGCATCTCAAACTCTAATATGTATAAAATTAGATGCTGTTCTCTTTAAAGGATTAAAATCAGTGTCAGCTGTTACCTGGACATCCTACTGCAGTGTGGGTGGAGAGGCTTTCTCTGAAGTTTAAATTAAGTTTTTTTCCCCATTTTCTTCCCAATTTACACAACCAATTAACCAACCCACTCATTGAGACTCCTCCCCCTATCACTAGTGATGCTCCAACACCAGGAGGGTGAAGAAGACGAGCACACGCCTCCTCCTGATGCATCATTGCCGAGTAGCATCACAGCGCTAACGCTCGGAGGAAAGCGCAGCGACTCGGTTCATCAGGACACTTGGAGAAGCTGTTCACTCTCTACTCCACTTAATCATTTGTTTAAAACAGACATAAAATGTCTATAAAAAGTTTTGGGGGACATTAAATGTTTTTATTTATATTCACAAAAATACTGATTTTAAAATGAAGTTCAGGAGAGCGTGATTTAATTTTTTATTCAGTAAATTGTTTTATTCTCTATATTTTTTAATCTATAGTTGCAGATTTAATTAAATATTTTTAATATTATTTTTATTAAAATTCATATTTTCAGTAATGTTTCCTATCAAATATGAAACCTTTTTATGTAATGCTTGAATAGATATCCTCAAGATTTAGGCAGAAAATTGACAAAAAAAAAGCTGGCTAATCAAGCTAACCTAAACTACCCTTTTAGAGTAAATCCCATCCTGTTTAGATTATGTAGGATATATTATATTTTTGTCTGTAGGATTGACTGGCTTTCTAAATGAGTATAGTGGCCAGTGTTGGGAGTAACGGCGTTACTAACGCCGTTACTTTTTTCAGTAATGAGTAATCTAACTAATTACTCTGACTGTAACTATAACGCCGTTACCATTTCCAACACCACGTTACTTTAGCCGCTCTATGAACTTTTTTTTTTTTTTACTTCGCTTTGCCCTGGTTAACCCCTCCTCTTTCCGGTAAACTTGAGCTTCTGGTCGCTGTGCCTGTGGGTTGGCGTGGTGAAGTGAGGCCATCATTTTCGTGTTTAATTTATTTATAAGCGCTGTAGTACAGCGGAGTTGTACAGCGGGCGGTGTTGTGCCGAGCGCGCGGCACCTGGTCCGTGGCGTTAGTTCTTGTGTAAAGCGCTCGCACTATCCGCAAAATACGACAGAAAACACAGAGAAACTGCAGAACTATGTATGGGACTACAATATGAGCGCCAGGCAGATGAAAGAGAAACAGGAGATACAGTGTGTGAGAACCTTTACCTGTGAGTAGCTCATACCAGAACAAGCAAATCTCTCTCTCTCTCTCTCTCTCTCTCTCTCACGTTTCTTGATCTCTCTGATGAGATGTGTAAAAACTAATAAAAACTAGCAAGCCCACCCTAAAAACATACTGAACTAACTGAAAAAAACTTACTGAAAAATAAAAACAAAATCAAATTAAACTATAATAAAAATGAAATATGTAATCACGTAGCTCTGGGCGCACGTGAACGCCTCCGCGTTTGACTTGCAGCACTGTGTGTGGCTGTTCTTAAAAATCATTTAAATTAAATAATAGTTCTATGCTTTTATGTTACAGTGTTAATTAACATTAATTATTTCGCTCATTCAAACAGCCTGAAAAAAGATGTATTGGGTCGGGCTCGGGCTCATAATGACAGTTCATGGTTCGGGTTGAGTCGGGCTCGGGCAGAACGTGCACGCTTTGGGCTCTATTCTCTTTTGGTGAAGCTGTTATATTAATACCATTTTAACGGTCGTTAGATTGTTGTTTTTGTCCATTATTTTGTTTTGTTTATATATACATATTTCCTTTGAGTGTGGCTTGGTTTGTTTAATTTCATCCCCAGACGCGTTTTTCCGTTTTTTTCAGTATTACAAGTTTTAGTAATTTTCTTTGGTTGTGTGGAGAATTTCGCTTTATTTTTTTGAAATTCGTTAGATTATATTTTTGTTAACATTTTGGGTTTATTTTCGTTTGTTATTTTTCTAATAGTAAATGCATAATTGATTTTTTTTTTGACGGGCGAATAATAAAAAGTAACGCCATAGTTACTTTTACTGGTAACTAATTACTTTTATAATGGAGTAACTCCGTTAGTTACTTTTTTGGAGAAGTAACGAGTAACTATAACTAATTACTTTTTCAAAGTAACGTGCCCAACACTGGCAGGATCTCACTCGCCTCAGTTAAGATCAGTGTTAATGATTTAATAATAAGAAAGAAACTCCTAACTAAGACAAAATGGTTTCTTGTGGGCTTGCAGTAAAGAGTTAAACTTTACTAAAGTATGTTTTTTTGCATTTATATTAATACCTGAGTGTACTCCTGTCACAACAACTGTTTTTATTGGACCATACATTTTTCAAGGAATTATTGTGCAAAAATTATTTTATCATGATTTAAAAATAATTTTATGCCACTGGTCATTAGAAAACTTCAAAAATGTTAAATGAAGCCAAAAAACCAAGTCAATCACGTTAATGTGATCTCTTTAGAAATTAAGGGCTCTCTTTTAGTGATCCGTAGGTGAGCTGTGCAGCTCTCCATCACTGAAGTTTTCCACCTGTTCTGGAGTAAAACCTAAACCTTGGTTATTTTTACCAACAGAAAGATGAGCCAAAACAGAATTACAGCAAAGTACTTGGCATTCAGTGCAGATAGCTTGAGCATAAACAATTAACCGTGGCTGTTTAAACAAAAATAAGACAGAATGACAGAATGAAGGTTATATGCTGATCCACCATGTTTACCTGGTGACTACAACTAGATTTACTACAGGTCCCACAATGCAATGTGTCACAGCATTAACCCCTAACTTTCTCAACACTTTGCTTTCCTGTGAGGCACAGCGCACACACAGGAAAGAGCACAACAGGCAATATCGAGAGTGACAAATATGTACAACATGTACAACAATATTTACCTTACAATAAGTTGATAACATAATTATTAGTTCAGACCTACCCGAGTTTCTCCAGTTTGCAGTGTTGATCCTCCAGTCTGGCAGAAAGCAGCTTCATTCCTGACTCTCCTGGGTGGTTGTAGGTCAGATCCAGCTCTTTCAGGTGGGAGGGGTTTGAAATTAGAGCTGAAGCCAGAGAACAACAGCCTTTATCTGTGATCATACAACCAGATAATCTGCAGACAGAGCAAGAGAATGTGTGAGTGAGTGACAGAAAACAAGAAAGAAAGACAACATAGCAGACTGAGGAAGATAATGCACTTTGATATTAGTCTCTTTTTTTACAAAATAACACTACAAAATCTGAAAAAATATCTATAGAAAACTAAAGTTTCTTAACACAGTTGACACAGATTAACAAATTCATGAAACCCAAACCTCAAAAGTAAGCATTTCTGTGAATACGGCATTAGCACTGATGTGGACCAAAGAATTGAGCTCATATTAACTTTTGCTAAAATTGTTTTTGCTCGTGCATCACAATTTTGTAATCAATGTGTGATATATCTCAAATGGTCATTCAAGTTGGAGATTCTTAAGACGATTGCAGAAGACTTGTATTTGTTTGTTATACTCTGACTTTCGTTAAACACTTTCTTATGTGTGATTTGTTATCCTCAGAGGTGGAAAAAGTACTGAAAAATTGTAATTAAGTTAAAGTACCTTTATGTTGCTAAAATTCTATTCAAGTAAAAGTACCCAATTTAAAATGTACTTTGAGTAAAAGTTACATAGTTACTTTAAATTGTTTGATGTAAAAAAAATACAAATCATAAATTAAATAATTATTAAGTGAAATAATTTGGATCTTTCAGTCAGTATTTGTTCAGACCACCCCATAAAACATTTTTAAAAACAAGTGGCATTTTTTCAGTCATAAAAGTAACTATAAGATCTGGGAATTAACGACCTGTTCCCCCGTGAAATCCTTGACGGACGCAGAAAACCCATGAGGAAAGAACTCATAAAAGAATGGAAAATAGCAGTCGTCTCCGTCGACAAACTTTATGTTGATGGACAGCTATATCATGACAAAAACATAACTCCCTGGCTTTTCTAAATTTCTTTAACTGTAACTAAATAGCGCTCTCTCTCTCTCTCTCTCTCTCTCTCTCTCTCTCTCTCCCCGAGCACTTTCGTTTGTGCACTCTCTGTCTCTCTCTCATGCGCGTTGCGCTCTCATTGTACGATCTCAAATATATAGGTCAATACTCAAATAACCTCATAAAATTGATCCATAATGTGTATATATATATATATATATATATAAGATTAAGGTCTAAACTTACTATGAATATTATTTTTAGAACATTTGTTCCATATTATTGCATATTTTATTAGCATTTTATAGATGAAGTCCACAAAAATGTATCATTACCGCAATGTGATATGACATCTAATATATGATAAAAATGCGCATTTTTTTAATCAAAGTTAAGCAGTTCAGTTACGTTCAGTTCAGTTAAGGGTTTAGGAAGACTTATTAGCTTACACTTACACACAATGCTACATTATGAAAAGAATGTTTATTTTCAAGAACATTTCATATTATTTAAGACCATTTACAATGCAAACATTTGTATATCAAAAGAATCTTTCATGTAGACTACAGCACCTTCATTAGTAAAACAGCTCATTTAACTATTGGAAACCATTCAATGCACCATCCAGCATTGTATGCCTACTAAGACCAAACTTTTATTTTTAGTCATTTTATGTAGTTTTTTTGTGTTTTGCCCATATGTCAGGCATATGTCAGTTCTGTAATATGTCTGACTTTTTTTCCTCCATTGCTTTTTCTTTTTGTCATGGTACTTTTTGGTCAGATCACGTTTTGTCTTTATTTTCCCACTGGAAATAGCAAATATGAAATTATGATATCCATTCCAGTTTTTGTTCAATAGGCTGTATGCACGCCCTCTTCCGCATTACGAGTCAGCCAGCTTAATCACTTCCAGTCTAGCTAGTAAACAGAGCAGCTATGGCGTTTTTCACTCGCTCACTGCAGGATTTGCCCAGGATTACGGTCAATGGTGTTACTCGTCTTATTCAGACACTGTGCCAGACGTCAGCACCTATGAAGGAAAAGGGCTTCAAACTCTACATTTCAAGCTACATCCACAACTATGAAGGTAAGATCCGGCCGTGTAATGTTAGCCCTTAATTAAACAGTTTGTTTACTAGCTAGTGCTAGCGTAGTGATATTACTAATGTAATGTGTCTGCGTGATCAAATGTTCCTAACGTGATTGTCGATCTCAGTTTCAAACAAGGATTCAAGGACAGGAGAGGTTACCATCAGGGCTGAGTGCTTTAGGTCAATGAGGAGAATCCAAAAACCTCACAGTTTGAGCGTAAGGGAAAGTTATCCTGCAGGTTCAGTGCAGGCTGGTTCATGAGACAGGTTCCTGTTTGTCAAATCAGGTGTCTGAGAATTTATATCAAAGCTTTAAATCTAATACTGCAAAATGCTACTGTAAGTACATAATTGGTACTATATTTCATCATAAATATTAGTGTAAAATCTATACAAGTATACTGATTCACAGAAAATAGATTGCCTTCTGAGTTTTGTTACTATCACACATGTTCAGTGTGAAATGTCAATGAGTAAAGTGAGAATACCAATGTTTTGGCTTCAATTTTACTTTTAAAATTTCATACTGATAAACTGTAGTAAGATGGTCCATACCGGTATTTGTTTTTCAGAACTTCTCACTCTACTCATCTATTCTGTATAAAACGGGTTCATATTTAGAAAGTAATGTTTTCATCTTGTGATTCCCATCCAGTGCAGTTACAAAGCTGCCAGTGTGCATGTGTGGCAGGTACAGCTTTGTGCAGCCATGTGGCTGCTCTTCTGTACCTGACTGCACATTATTTTCAGATTAAGATCCCTGTTGTTCCCCCAGTACACAGCTGCACTGAGACTGAACAGAAGTGGCATAAACCAAGGACAATGGTAACTAATGTGTTTACATGGGACTCTGATTTTATATACTTATAATTGTTTGTTTACTGAAATTTATTTTGTGCACATCCAGGGTGTAAGACCTGGTCCAGTGAGTGAGATGACCATTCTTTCAGCCAGGCCGAAGGAAAGAAGGCTAGCAGAAGGCATCAGGTAGTTATCATTGTTGTGATATGAGTGTGTGTATATATTCAGTGTGTATATATTCAGGAGAAATCTGGAACTAAACTTTGTTCTACAGCTTGGCTCAGGATATAACCTACTTACCTAAAAATTAAAATTCTTGTTACTTTTTACTGAGTTTATATATCTTTGCATATCTTAAATCATATGTGGTGCTTTAAGATAAATGAATTAAGTGTAATTTGCTTAGGTGCCTAAAACTTTTGCTCAGTACTGTATGTACGCATGCATACAGACACATTAGTACATCTAAAAAAAATTACAAAGCTGAAAAATGTCATTGCATTTGGGCTTATACTTTAGCAGACTAATATATATATATATATATATATATATATATATATATATATATATATATATATATATATATATATATATATTTGCTTTGTCTTATTCACAGGAGCAGATTTTACAAGGGAGTCAGTTCCCTTCTGCCTGAAGTTTCCGCACCCAGGGTGGATGAAGTCTACGGTGACCTTCCTATTGATGTGGCTCCAATGATTACAACTATGGGTGTATCAACTAATGTGCCTCTGGTTGACTCTGCATTTGGAAAAGTTCAAGAGGGAAGTGTGTTATCTTATCATATGCCAGTAAAGAGAGTGCCAAAAACCTGTCCTCACACAGATGCCCATTCTCCCTCCCAACTGCCACTTTCTGATTATAGGCTGGGACCCTCTACCTGTTCCTTTGTATACACTGAACATCAGCAGGCTTTTGAGACCTAGCCATCAGACTGCTGACATGAGGGCTTGAGCTGGAGCCTGTAGCAGTAGAGGAGCACTGCAGAGTAAGGGAGGTTAACCACTATCCCTGTGGTTTTCTGATCCACCCTGATGCACCATTGAAATAAAATGCCCAAATGTAGCAAGCTATGTGGACTGCCCATACATTAAGATCAGTGAGGGCACACATACACTCAGGAAAACTCATCCTTACTTTTGGCAGATTCAGGGCCAGATGCTGATCTCTGGATTGGACTGGTGTGATTTTGTGGTCTACACAGGGGAATACATGATTATTCAGAGGATCCCCCATGAAAAGGAATCATGACAACAATTAAAGAAAAAACTGACCTTTTCTTTTTTTATTTTTACCTTTGTGCATCCCTAGATAAATAGGATAGAGCTAAATCACTAGCTAATGTGTGGAGAGCTTAACCTGTAAATTGTTTTTGTTTCTTTGTAAAAGTTGTTTTGAGCAGATTTAAGAAAGTTACAGCTGTTGTGTAAGTAATTGTTAAATAGAATGAATTGCTGTTGTTTATTAGTATAGCTGCAAATATAGTTAAAATATGTAACAATTTTATTGAACATTACTGATTATAATAAAGGAATTAGCATCAAAGTGATTAATGTCTTGTGTAATTGATACAGTTATGGTTATAGTAAGGTAGGCAATCAAATCAAACAAATCTTGTACTAGTTAAACTGAACAGTGAATTTATTGCAGTAAATCAGCATTCGGTCACAATGCATTAAACCATATTTCATTGAAAAATATATACATATATACATGCAGATTTATGCTATTTACATTACATCCTCTGTGATAAGAAACTAAACATTTCCACCTTCAAAAAAGCCCAGCAGATGTTGAGCCTTGCTTTTTTGTCCAAGCCTTTACAAGAGGCCCGTTTTCATAGTTTGTCAGCAGACATGCTACAGTGTAGAGCTGATTAATGTTGCCAAAAAGCCGGAGAGGAAGGCGCTCCACGTGCACCCTAAGGCGGGCAATGGCCTGGGTCTCCCTGACCCCACCAACAGGCATCTGGGATTTTCCAGACAGAAATGGAGGCCTGTAGATTTTACATGGCACAAAGTCACCAACAAGAAATCCTCGATCGACCATGATGGCCATCCCAGGTCTCAACAGGGAGAGAATTCCAGACTCTCTCATGATCTGTTTGTCACTGATGGATCCAGCATACAGTGGAGAGATAAATGTGACAGCCCCATGAGGAGCAACACCAAGCAGCCCTTTAAGTGTACAATGGGACTTGTACACAGAAAATACTTCACTTTGAAGAAGAGGTGAAGATGGGCACTGGCACCTCAGCTCTGCGCAGTCCAGGATAACTGTAGTGTCTGCATAGTCCTTGAACTCTGCTGGCAGATGTTCCCTTATTTTTCCACTGCCATCCAGATTCTCACTGACCCCAGCACAGCATATAGAAAGTTGCTCCATGTTGTAATAATCCGACTGACTGTGGACTGGTGGACCCCAAACCGGTCGGCAAGGTCATGCTGTTTTAAACGCAGTGCAAGATAGTTCAGAAACATGAACATCTCATCTATGGGCTGCAGGTAACGAGACTGTAAAAATAACACAAGGTAATATTGTATTAATTTTAATTCTATCAGCCATTATCCCGGTCAGGTTATAAGGTCCATGAAAATAAACATAATTGTACTTACCTCAGTGGAACTTGGCTCAAAGGTGCCTCTCTGTGCTGGTGTGACACTAACCATAGATGGCAGAGAGGGCTCTATTAAGGCCCAGAAGCGCATGAGGAGGTCATAGGATCCAAACCTATAAATACAATTATTTTTATGATTAAAATTGGTATCAGTGTTTTAGTAACTTAATTTAAATAATAACCAAAGTATACTTGAGAGAGAACACATAATGAAGGTGAACATACATTATCAAATTTAAAAAATATCATTAAAAAGTTCACTTTTGATAACTCAATTTAAACCACAAGCTTTACGTGTGATTAATATGAAAAATGACCCTTTAAATTAAAATATGAACTAAACCTTTTTACCATATTCTCGTTTTTAATGTTACACTGTATATTTATAATCAGCAAACAAACTTTAATCAGTGCTGGCGAGTATGTCTGTATGCTTTACTTATTTTAGTGCATAAACTTAAATAATAAAACCTGCTGAACATCTTACCACATCTTACCTGTAAAAGCGAATGTCACTGTCTGAGCCAGCAAAGCGGTGATAAGATACTTATTTTACCTTGGGAGTATTGACAAATATCTTACAATTACGATTACTTATCTTAGTATCTATAATTACATAATCATTGTGTGAAACCTTGTATTTTATATGCATTAACCAATACTCACATTATATTTGATCATTTTTATTACTCACAGTGTATTTTACACGCATTTATATAGAAGATTAACCAATAATCACAATATATTCTTTACATATATAGTAAAACATTGTTTGATCAGGCATGTGACTAACACAGACTTTATTATGACAAATTAACCCACATGATACATAACGCGTTTACTAACACATAGGATCTATTGTATGGCGGTCTAACCACGCTCCACTAACACATTAACATATAACACATGAGATCTGTTGTGAGACTTGTGTAGCTCATTCTTGAAGCATTTCGTTTACTGCATGTCTCTGACTAACGACCATCAATCATCAGCTAGTGCACTCTGTATGAACTAAATTGATACAAAGGAGACTTCGGGACAAACAGTGCGGCCTTTCTCTCTGTGCGTGCAAAGTCCTTCACCTACCAAAGCGGGAGGAGGACACGCACATGAGGGGGGGGGGGGGCGGCACTGTCTAATTACTGGAACAATATCACACTGTCTGACTGGACCCAGTCAATTCTTAAAACAATACCACACTGTCCGGCTGGATACAGTCAAGGCCAAACACTAGTGGTCCGGTCAGACCTGTGAAACTTGAACACTAACACGTGAAATTATGCATACTAATATGAGATGATTTAAGCAACGCCTCATCAGCAGGTTTCACGTCATTTGGGGTATAAACATGGAGTCAGATCAGAGGGGGGTCAGAACTTCTACTGGGACGGCTGTTAACTGTCTTGTATGTATTGGTTCTCCTGAATTCAGTAATAAATACTTGGTTTGCTTTCAACTTCACTCCACCTGTCTACGACTCTCTATCAAATGAACACGTAGGGGAGTTGTACCCCGGACGAGAGGTGGGGGTCAACCCACCTTTCATTTTCTTTTCTACAACAGCAGTGAATGCCAAAGCGATGCTCCAGAGTAAGCTGCTCTATTTGTTTCTTCAGCTGGAGGATCTCCTCTCTAAAAAGCAGGTTTTCTTCCAGAACCAAGTCGACAGCAGCGGGGTCCGGAGCAGAAGCGTAGTCGTGGTCCCCGAGGAGTGCATCCGTCTCCTGGACAGGTGTCCAGCCCCCCCCGGTCGTGAAAGTGGGACAGAGAAATTGTTCCACTCAAACAACATCGGCACCGCTCCCTTCTTTAACAGTCGCCGTCCAGACTTGAACTCTGGTTCACGCAAATCCTCTTTCTTAAAATGCCGGCTACACACGCGGGTATGCGGAGTGACTGAAGTTCTCATTCCGGATAGCAACAATACATTTTAGCCGGTTTTCCGCATCAGAGGGAAATGTATGAAAACTAAGTACTTTATTGTACTTACTAGAGGCCTGACACAAAGGTACACAGCAGTGTTCAGCCGTAGTGCTGTCAGTTAGCTGAAACTTAAACTTTTTTGCCTGAGACATGTCGTGGAAATCGACAAAGACAGTCAACGAGCCGGGATGCCAAAAAGAGAAGGTTTTTATTTTGAAGTTGCAAAAAGCAAAAATAAAGCGAAAGCAATGGATGAAGAATGAGAGTAGTCAGGAAAGTCGGAAAAAGCCCCTTTCTGTGTCGACTGGGCATTTTTATACAGTCCCCCCCTGCATACATGAGGCAATCCCCTCGTGATCTGTTTTGGAACAGGTCACTACCAAATATAAAAAGAGGAACAGAAACTGCACGTACCAGAAGATAAGCTTTTTAGGAGAGAATAATTCATGAATCAGAAAGCTCTATTTTACTATGACAAAACAGTTTCCAGGCAAACTTAATTTCCATTCCTTAGGAGAGAATAATTCATAAATCAGAAAACACCATTTGCTATGACCCGCTAGTCTCCAGGCAGAAGCTGCTTTTATAATCTTTGCCCTTAAGTCTGAATGAATGGCCTTATCAGAGAATATAAGTTCACATAACACTCAATGATAAAATACTGATTGAATGATTAACAGGATGAATATTGAATGATTAACAGGAATAATCAGTATAATTGATTATGAATACATGAAGTAAATCAGGAATACATGGAATAAATGTTGATTTTCCCCCACATTTCCCCCCTTTTAATCAAAAATTTTCATTTTGATTAAACAATAAGAAAAAAAAAATAATAATAATAATAATAATTTTCAACACATAAATGCTGATTACAATGATATCTGTGATGGTCAAATGCACAATGTCCTGCTGTTGTCCTGCTCCCAGAGCAACAAGGAAAAAATACATGAAAATCATCGTCTATAGTGGTTTGGCTTCCTTTTTCTCGTAGACTACCTCAGCCCCACGTACGAAGAGCTTTATTCTGGCTCTTGATGTTGTGTGATAAGACTATGTGTGTTTTTAATGAGATGTGTTAAGAGTCTTTGTATGTAGTGTACTTTGACGCAAACGAAACGTTGCTGAATGAGTTACTTCCTCAATTTCGCTCCTCGGTCACAGCCAGGCACTGACGCCCCTGCTGTGTGCTGTCTGCTGCTGTGGGCAATTTCAGCTGCCCCTCCTTCCTGCTGCGGCCTTCGTCTGAGTCAGACGATTCAGCTTCTGCTCTCTCGTCTCCTCCTGATTTCAGTTAGCGACCTCTGCGCTGCGTTGCTGCACACTGGCTCCAGTTGCACCATTTTCAACCCTCGCCTTTCAGTTGATCTGCGTACGTTGTTCTCTCAGTCACCTGGAAAAGGCTCAATCCAGCCATGCTCGTTCCCCTTTCGTGCGCAATGGCGGAGTAGCCCTCACTCTGTGTCTGGACTGGTCCACCTTTGCACCACGTTCTCCTTCTCCCCCTGTGTAAACAGATCTGAAACAAGACTTTCGATTCGTTATAATCATGTTTAAGGTTCTCTATTCATTTTGGAAGTCTGTTAAGGGGTCCTCCATGTCTCCTTCCTGCAAGTTAAAATACATGGTTAAAATACATTTATCACACTTAACTTGAGCTCTAATTTCCCCTTGGAAGTTAATTATTTCATATTTAAATTTTGTCTGTGCACAGATTTCAGCCCAATTTTGTTTTCTTACCTTCTTCAGTTGTCCTGATTTTCAGTTATACTCAATCATGATCTTTACTGTCAAAAGTGCTTTAAATCCCTAACATTTAGTCATTTTCAATTTTAAATTGCAACATTTAATTATCAACACCATTAATTACTGGCTTTTTCCCTTACTTTTGTTCACATCCCTTTCCCTTTTAGTGTAACTGCTTCCCCATGGCTATAACTAATCTCTTATAGCCAAATTAGCTTTTACAAACACCTAGTTTACCACTAGACACACACTATGTCTCATGCACACACACAAACGCACACAACTTCACCCATACAAGTACACATGTCACAAACTCACACTCTGGTGTTTACCGTGAAAGCCTGTGCAAGGCACCGAGTACCCATGGTTTATTATTTGTTATTATTGTATACAGATTTTCCTTATTACCATCAGTATCACCCTTTCTCTCCCACTGAATTTAGCTTAAATTATTTGCTTTGATAACACTGCTCTGGAATAGACCCAAAAGAGTGCATGTCAATGAATAATTATTCAGATTTGGCATCTGTATCTCACAGATGTACCACAAGGTTAAAGTTTGGTCCAGTTTTATTTAATATATATATATAAATTATATTACTGGCTCTGCTTCTTCAGATTGCAAACTTTACCATTATGCAGATGAAACAATTTTATATTGCTTAGCTGATTTTGTTCATGCTACAGCCAGAAAATTATGCATTTGTTTTATAGGTGGCATTGTATAAGCATGAAAACTAAATCTATGCCGTTTTCCAGATCTCTTTCTAGTCTAATTTAATACTGTAAAGCAAAACAGAGAGCTGCATTTTCAAACACATTTTATTTCCCCTTATTTAAAATGAGAAAGACCCAATTCACTAAAGCTTGTAGTTTCATTTTCAAATAAATAAGGTCTTTTCTCATTGGTTTCTGAAATCAACTATCCCTCTTATGAGGATCAAAATGTAACATAGAGAAATTAGATATTACATCCGTCTTATATAAGTCTCATTCAGCTAGGACTGAACTGAGATCAGTCTGAATGAGAAACGAATAGTAAGATAATTGACTAAATCACCTGATAAAAAGCTGTGTTTGGAATGGCTCACTCATTAATTCATTCACTATTCACTATGTAGCATTTTCTATTTATTAAACTTATTTATTTAACAATCAAACAAGAAACCATGTTTATTTGTCCTGCTCTGAGGACATCTTACACAGCAGTACTGCATGGCATAGTATATTTTGGAATTTCCAGTTACTTTTATTTTTAATTTGTTTTGCTAACCAACCCCATAATCCCTTTATTAAATTCTATAAATTCTATCCAGTCACATACCTCTCCGACATTATTCAACAACTTAATTATTTATATTAACATTTTTCCCAACCTTGCTTACATTAAAGTACACTGTACTCATGATTGGGTATCCACATTTTCACATTTTTATTTTAGAACTGTCTTATAGCGTATGCATATGTATATTATATTATATTTCTATTTCACATTAGTCACTGTCATAATATATGTCATTGCACTTTACTCTGTTAATTATTTAATTATTTATGACCATTAGTAACATCTACTGCACTGCTCCGTTTACAGATAGATCTTTACCTTGTATAGTTAGGGTTTTTTATATCCTTATATTTTCTTATATGTATATATATATATATCTACCCATACAAAAGCCTTTTTCCCCTGTTTTCACTGTGTATTATTCTATTTCCCTACTGAACTTATGTTCTATTTTCTATGATATCTCACAAGCGTTAATTCACAAATAACCAACCTCTCAGTCTAAAACCAATATTCTGGACCAACTCCACCTACTTCACCTTGGACTCCTCCCCTGCAGTGGGACTCATCCATTTCCTATTTCGTTGTCACTCACGACTTCGTACACACACTCTTTAATTCGCTGCCATACACTTTCTCACTCACTGCCACACACACATTCTTTCTCTCCGCCAACACAAGATACACATTTTCTGTTTCTCTCTCAGGAAAACTGGACCCGCACACTTTCACACTCACAGGTACACTTTTAATCCCTTTAACAGACACTCGTACACCCTTTTCTTTTTCCTCTCTGTCAGTCGCACTGTCGCACACACTTCTGTTTCACTCACTCTAAACAGGAAAAGACGAGAGGATAAAACCCAGACAGAAAAATTTAGAAGTGAGAAAAGAACGGAAGCGGTGCGGAGCAAAGCCAAAAAAAAATTTAGATAGCAAAAAATTTATAAGACACTTGTCTTTCGGCATCCCCGTTCATTTCCCCTTAGAAAAATGTACTTTAACAAAGTTTCCCCTCTGGCCCGAAACCCCCCGCTCTCAACACACAGATGAGGGATCGATCCATTTTTCTTTACCAGCAGGTTCGCGACTCTATCGCTGTGCCTATGTGCTCACAGCCCCGTCAGACTGTGCCCTCCGTTTTCTCACAAAAAACCAGGGGAAAAAATCTTTAACCTTTAAATATCGTCATACAAAGGCGGGTTATCCGGCCCCAGGAACCAGTTTCTCTGGGTTATGCCCCAAATCTCGGATTGAGGCAAACACACAGCACCAAAGAATTACAGGTTCCTCCTTTTGCCTCTAACCTCTTCACATCAACTCAGACTGTGTGCCAGGGGGCTCAAACCAGACGAAGAAAGATATAAAAATATACTCACACGTGGTGCGGCTGCAGCGGCCCCGGACACCCCTCGACCCCCAGAGAAAACGCCTTTTCCTCTAAAAAACAGTTGAGGTTCTAAGGTTGGGTTTCTTTTTTTTTAACCCAAGAGCGTCCTCCGCTTTTCTTGCAGGGTCTAGAGGTCCCGGTGCACGAGCAGCCCACCCAGGGACGCCAATTTGTCGTGGAAATCGACAAAGACAGTCAACGAGCCGGGATGCCAAAAAGAGAAGGTTTTTATTTTGAAGTTGCAAAAAGCAAAAATAAAGCGAAAGCAATGGATGAAGAATGAGAGTAGTCAGGAAAGTCGGAAAAAGCCCCTTTCTGTGTCGACTGGGCATTTTTATACAGTCCCCCCCTGCATACATGAGGCAATCCCCTCGTGATCTGTTTTGGAACAGGTCACTACCAAATATAAAAAGAGGAACAGAAACTGCACGTACCAGAAGATAAGCTTTTTAGGAGAGAATAATTCATGAATCAGAAAGCTCTATTTTACTATGACAAAACAGTTTCCAGGCAAACTTAATTTCCATTCCTTAGGAGAGAATAATTCATAAATCAGAAAACACCATTTGCTATGACCCGCTAGTCTCCAGGCAGAAGCTGCTTTTATAATCTTTGCCCTTAAGTCTGAATGAATGGCCTTATCAGAGAATATAAGTTCACATAACACTCAATGATAAAATACTGATTGAATGATTAACAGGATGAATATTGAATGATTAACAGGAATAATCAGTATAATTGATTATGAATACATGAAGTAAATCAGGAATACATGGAATAAATGTTGATTTTCCCCCACAGACATTATCGCGACTTCACTAAATTCAACACAACAGTGTGGATACCGGAAGAGGCTGAGCTGGCTGAGATTGTAGCGGATATACGTCACCACCCCTGTGTGCATGAACCCTATTGTACACCGGAGCTGAGCCAAAGGATATCATTTTTGGCGGGGGACAAATCCACCTGTTTCAAAATAAAAGTCCGCTTGTAAAAATATTAAAATTAAAAAGAAAGAATTGTTTTTTTTAAAGAGAGAGGTCAGGTAAGAAGTGGAATTTTACTAGTGTTTTTCCAATAACATTGATTAGCTTGGTAATTTAGAAAACTCACTATTTTACTGTAATGATAAACAATAAAATTATTAGTAGCTGAAAGTAAAACAAAAAAAAATCCACTTAAAACCATTACTGTGAAATACAGTTCCCAGCTGGTCCTTAACTGATACTGATATAGTTCAGTAATAATAATAATAATAGGCAATTCCAGAAGATCACATTTTTTGGATATAGTTACTCCCTGATGCACTCCAAAGCTACGGAACTCAGGCAGGAGGTACACCGCCCTCCATAATTATTGGAACCCTTAGTTAAAATATGTTAAAAGCCTTAAAGGAGTGGTCCAGCGGTCTAAAGCGCTGCCACTATGAGCAGGAGGTCGCCGGTTCGAACCCCAGCTCATGCAGCTTTGCCATCAAGCTGCCGTCATTAGAGGGAGCAAAATTGGCCCTGCTCCCTTTGGGTGGGTAGATGGCGCTCTCTCCCCACATCACTCCTGCGGTGATGTCTGCAGCACAGGGTGTCTGTGAGCTGATGTACCGGAGCCGAGCCGCTGTGCTTTCCTCCAAGCGCGCTGGCTGCTCGGTAATGCTGCATCGGCAGCAGCTCGAAAAGAAGTGGTGGCTGACTTCACATGTATCGGAGAAAGCATGTGTTGGTCTTCACCCTCCTGATGTGTTGAGGTATCACTAGTGATAGGGGGAGTCCTAATGAATGGGTTGGGTAATTGGCCGTGTAAATTGGGGAGAAAATGGGAAAAATTAGAAAGAAAAAAGGAAAAGCCTTAAAATGTAATTTGTATTACTCCTGATCAATAAACAAAACATGTAGACACATTTTGACTAATTGTAGATCACATGATGAATATTCTACAAACTTCATTAGATGTGCCTCTAATTGAATTAGACCTTCTTACACCTCACCATCCTATGCTCCATTAGCCACCATCGTCCAGTTGGTGCTTGAACCCGATGATTGCCGCTTGCGGCTATATTTAGTTTTAAAACTGTTATTTGCATAGGATTTTTTTAATGCCTTTCCAAGTCTGAAGTACCCTTCTCACCTAATAAGAGGACATTACGATGTGTTGTTTCAAAATAAAGGCCCTTTAAATTAGAACAATTATTTAATTTTACTACCTTTAGGTTCTTGGGAATTACTATTTCCTGGGACCTAAAATGGGAGGCCAACACCAGCTCCATCTTCAATAACGCCCAGCAAAGGATGTACTTTCTGTGTTCAACTGAGGAAACACGGTGTGCCACAGGAGCTGATGAAACAGTTCTACACTGCAGTCATTGAATCTGTCCTGAGCACATCCATCATAGTGTGGTTCGGTTCAGCCACAAAACAGGACATATGCAGATTGCAAAGAGTGCTGGATAGAGCAACAAAAATTATTGGTGCTCCTTTGCCCACCCTCCGAGAATTATACACAACAAGGGGTAGAAACCAGGCGGAAAAAAATATCACAGACCCCACACACTGGACACAAACTATTTAACCTACTACCCTCTGGCAGGCGCTGCAGAGCCCTGAGCACAAATTCAAACAGACACTGTTATGGCATCATTTTACTGCCAATAGTCGAGAGTGTTTTTCAATGCAAGAGCCTACTCCATGCAGCGCTCACGGATGTTATTTGCTCACGTGTAAAATATAGGCAGAAAAGGGGCATTATGCATTTAATTGGTCAAATCCTGTTGCCACGTCTGATTGGCTGGAGACCTTTGTCAGCTTTGTTGCAGTGAGGGAGCGTGCGCATATTCGTACAAGAGGAGAGTTAATCTGAGAGAGAGCATGGTAAATTTGTGAGAGCACACCTATATTTTACACGTGAGCAAATAAAATGCGTGAGCACTGCATGACATAGGCTCTTGCATTCAAAAACTTCACTCTCGACTATTGGCAGTAAAATGACGCCATAACAGAGTAAAAGTTTCTTTCCAATCGCTATCAAACTTATTAATAACTAGAACTGAGCTGCTGTTTACTGTTGTTTACATGCCATACTGCACTTTATACATGTTGTATAATACTGCAACTGCACTTTACTCATCTATAATGAAGTTGTTCATTGTCTTCATAGTCTTCTCTGTATATTGTGTTGTTTGTAATTGTAGAGAGGTAACAACAGCCGGAAACAAATTCCTTGTGTGTGTAAACACTCTTGGCGAATAAAGCTGATGTTTAGAAAATGTTTGAGACTGAAAATTTTACTAATTTTCTCAACACAGAACAACATCAACTGTTTCAGACCTGCAGAGATCAATATTAAAGCTTTTAAACTGCAGTTTTAATTATTTTAATGTAGCCGGTGGGCACTAAAACCTGGGAGGGTTGAGGGCTAATAGGCAACCTGCCCCTTTAAGAATAAAAAGACGGTGACGAGGGGAGCTGCAGGTGAGCTCATTAGTGGGGAGAGTACCTGGGCTCCATTACGTGCTTGGGCAGCAGCAGCAAGAGAAGGTAATGTTTTTAATTAGTTTTTGTAGCAGCTTATACTTATCTGTGATATCCAGTGATGGTATAGTTACTTTGAAAAAGTAATCTGATTACTGATTACTCCTTTAAAAAGTAACTTAGTTACTTTATGGATTACTTGATTTTAAAAGTAACTAAGTTACTTTACAAGTTACTTTATTAGTTACTTTCAGCAGCTGCAGACACCACCTCCCGCCGCCTTAACATAAACATTATAACCAGTTTTGCCAATACTCCCTTTATTGGAAAATGCATTTTTAACAGTAACAATTTATCTCTGTTAAGTTGAACTATTTCCTAAAAAAATAAGTTTTTTTTAATAAAAATTAAAAAATTAACAAACATTTTTTTTATAAAAAAATAAAATATGGTCTTTCTTGATTTTACTAAACATAAATACTTGTTTTTATAAAAAATATATAAAATAAAGAAAGTCTTTCTTGACCTGACATATTTAACACTGTAAAACTGAACATTGAACTTGTTGTTCTCTGCAGGGCAGCAAGGAGTGGTTTTATAAAACAGAACCGTGTATATGATCTAGACCAGGGATCACATATTTGCAGACTGGGGTCCGGGTCCGGACCCAGACGTTGTCCAATACGGACCCATACCGGACCCAACTACTGAGAAGGATTTAATTCTGACCGTGTTCATTTAAAGCACCGGAACTTTTCTTGTCTTTACGATCACGTGTGGTGTAAAATCTTTAAATTCTCTCCTCTGCCAATCAAATTTGTGGCAGACCGCTGCCCTGGCTAGTGAATTGGGACGCGGCCGCAAAAACAAAACGCCTTTATAAAGAGTTTTCGCCCGAGAACTGGCGAAAAACGAAAACGGGCGGAAACTAAAGACACGCCGAGCGCGAGAGAGAGACAGGGGAGAAAGCGAGACGCGTGTGATTGGGGAAGAGCGGAGGGGGAAGTGTGTGTGTGTGTGTGTGTGTGTGTGTGTGTGTGATGAGGTGGAGAGAGAGAGAGAGTAACGCACAGTGACTTAAATAAATAACTTTATTCTGATTACTGGATTGGAAATGGTAACGCGTTAGATTACTCGTTACTGAAAAAAAGGGTCAGATTAGAGTAAGTAACGCGTTACTGACATCACTGGTTGATTTTATGAAGTGCTTGTGTTGTGTAGGTGTTGCTGGATAGTGCAGTGTTTTAATGATTTAGCTGCTGTTGGTGTGCATGTTGGAGAGGAGTGGAGACAGAGCAGAGAACTGTTTTGGGCAGGTGCTGCTGTTTCACTTGACTCTCATCATACATTGGAAAGAGGTATGTTGTGTATTGCAGTGGTTGTACACAGTTGTACAAGTTAGCTATTTTACAACACTCCAAGTACCTTAAGGTCTGTATTGTTTTGGGTTGTAGTAAAATTATATATTATGTATATTTTTTAACTGGGTTTTTAGTATTCGTTGTGCAAGTTCACAAGAAGGCTGGGGTGCTCCTGATTTTCCCTTTCCCTCCATGTGCTTCTCTCAAGACGGCAAAGGTATGTAACATTTTTAATTTGGTTGAGCTAATGAACAAATAAATAAATAAATGTTGAATAATTATGTGTGTCTTGGCAGGACGTGTGCATGGCTGAAAGTTGAGGATATTGGCCACTGTTTTCTATTGTTTCCTGATGTTTTCTACTGTGTTTCTAATCTTGTTTTCTAATGTCATTTCTACTGTTTTCTTAATGGTTCTCTACTGTTTTTGATGGTACATTTATGGGTTTTTTTTGGATAGTTTCTGTTTTTCTTTCCTTATAATTTCTGTATTGATTGCTTTAGTTTCTTTGTTTTTTTTTGTTTTGGTGCTTTTTATTTATTTATTTATTTATTTTTTGCATTGTTTTCTGGCTATGACTCTGCATTATTTATTGTAGTAGCTAAGTTTTGTTTAATTTTGTAATTCTTTGTTTTTTGGGTTCAATTTAATTAGTTTATTTTCTTTTTTCATTGGTTTCAGTAAATTTGTGGGTTTTTTTTTTCCCCAATTAATACTCTGCCACACTTGAGGAGTTTCTTTTCATCTAGTGTGTTTTGTTGAACAGTATTTTTGAAGTTACCAAAGAAAGAATCCAAGCTAGTCCTCCCCATTATGGTTTGTTTGGTGTGGTGTGCAGTGTAGTGTTAAGCTGTGGGGTTTGTGGATCCTTTATTTTTGGTTTGCTTTATTCCATCCAAAACTGGTGTTCATGTGCTAAAGCCAAGTATTGTCCGTGTCAACCAATTCAGTGGAGATTCATTGTGGGTTTTATGTTTGTGTTTTGATGATTGTGAATAAAAGTATTTTTGATATCAAACTCTGCCTCTATAGACTGTTTTAACACAGTCAGGATCTGTGAAGGGGGAGGGCTTCACATTCCTTTTGGGTTTCTCCCACCTTTTAACGGGAGTGGCGTAGTCAGTATATAAGTGCATGGGTAAAAATGGCTAGAAGCCACCACTCGTAAGTGTCACATTAAAAAAAAAATTCTTTCCTATTTTAGTGAAATACTTTATTCTAATTTGTGAAATGAAAGAAAAGCCCCATCGAAGTAGTTCTACGCTGTTTTTAAATGAGAGTTTTAGCTGTTTAGCTCCATTCAGCGCGGTGATGGGGTGTAATGTGATATGGAGGGGGCGGAGCTCTACATAACCCGAGTGAGGCTGAGCTTCGGGCTCTGCAGTTCTTTCGCAGCGCCTGAGGAGGAAGAGCAGGATCAGCTGAACTACAGAAGGTATGGAGAAGTTTCTCTCTCTTTCTTTAACACGCTGTTCTACATTCACTCCTACACCAACACCACCTTCAGCATGTGCAGCATTTACACCACCAGCACTGGATCTTCTAGCTCTGCTCAGCAGTTATGTGTCGTTGGAGAACGATGCAGCTCTAAGAGTCGGCTCTTTGAAGTGAACGATTCCACAATGGGAGCGTTTTAGGATCCTATTTGGGATCCGTTTTTTTTCCTTCAGTATGTCGCTGTCTCTCTGCCTCCCTGTCGTTGCGCTTGTGCTCTGCAAAGTGTCGCAGATGCCACAGTATTTTTACAACGTCATTTTTTTTTGTCCTTCGGTGCCTCGCTGTCTCCACTCCACCTATGGAGCTAAATTAGTGCCAAAACTACGCAAATAAAGAAAACGCGCTTCTAGCGATTCCCCAGAGCATTAATTTACACTGATTAAGGTGTTTAATACATCTATAATAATCACCACTCTACCATTTTATATCCGATTTACACACGGTTTGATTTGTTACAAACAGCAGAGATGTAGTTATGATATAGGAAGCTGTTACACATTACAAATATGAGCTTACATGCTGAAATATTTTATATTATGCTCTTTAAAAAATAGAGAAAAAATATTAATCAGTGTTTAAATTAATTTATTACATAGATAGAAAGATAGATAGATAGATAGATAGATAGATAGATAGATGAGTAATCATATCGACCTGGTCCTCACCACACAGCCTGCCTCACTCATACTGACAGGAAAAAAACCTAAAATATTAGCTTGTAAAATGACCCAGTGGTGTTATAGCAGAATAACACACCTAACGGTTAAAGTTAACTATATAACGAAAAGGATTAACCATACAACCATTACAAACTGTGTACATTATCCTACCATTTAGGCTATATATCAACAACTAATAACAAATTCATGTTTTTAGGACATTCACGCTGTTGGTAGTATGTGATGTTTGGAATTGCTAGCTAGCTTGGCTAGGTCGCTAGCATTGGCTTGATAAGGTAAAGGTGGCTAAACTGTAACTTACCTTTAAAAATAATGTAATGTGCCCCTATTTCCAGTTGCTGTATCCTTTTAACAAAACTGCTTTTGTTATTCAGTATTTTTCTACATTGTTCGTGACGCATTAAAAAAACATGGTGCATGCTCCACACAGTATTTTTATGTACAGATTTACAAATGTGTTAGCAATAGTAAAATGTTTTATGATGTGATTTTGTTTGGTGAGAATAATGTCATGATACAACCCAGCAAACATGCCCACACTGGGCCAATGAGGTTGGTGCGGTACCGCCCCCATATGGGCAGCCCAAATCGGACCAATGGGTATTTGCACATTGGGCCAACAGAGATTTGCAGAGCTCTAACACACACACACACACACACACACACACACACACACACACATTCCCTCAGCGGAAAACCAATTGTGGCACCAAATTTTTAGAACTGTGCAATATTGAACAGAGAACACTTTTCAAGAAAGAAAATTTAAAGCTGTGCTATTGGCACTTTGACATTTTTTGCAACTGCCTGTAAAACAATTATATAAATAACACAATTTAAAGTGTATAGTAAATTCATAAATTTATTACAAAGTATCATGTATAAAATATAAACAACACACAACAGTATTTAAGTAAATTAAATCCCAAATTTATATTTTAGCATGTAGATAAACATGTACTGCATAAATATCTCCATTTGCAAAAACAGTATTTATAATAAACGGTATGATATAAATATCAAACATAATACAAAATAACAAAGAATTATACAACTTAAATTAAAAAAAAAATATATATATATATATATTATAAACATCAATAAAAACAGCAAATCATATTCTTGAATAAATACTTAAATGCACTAGACTGATGTAGTAGATGAATAATAAACTGATACTATTATTGCTACTGGAACAAAGCCTCTGGGGTGGGTTTCCCGAAAACGAACAACCTTAGCGAATAACGAACGAACTAACGAATGACGTGAGTAAAGAACGAGCCAGTTCTGCGAGTGTTTCCCAAAGAGCTTCGCAACGTGAAAATTAACAAAGGAGGTTAAAGAACGTCTTTGTTGACTCCTCCCCTGAAACAGCGCACTCAATCGATCCACAAATATCGATTATTATGCAGTATTTATTCAGTATTACACCCTAAAAATGTAAAAAAAAGTGTTGTAATCATCAATATTATACATATTTTGAAATTTAAATTACAAAAGGATGTACTTTGGCATTAATAAAATACTCCTACAGATACATATGGCTAAATAAATAAGTCATATGTTTATATATAAATGTTTAATAAACATTAAACTTTTTTAAAAACTATTATTGTTAATATACATATATATTATATTAATAGATATTGTACTAATATTATTAATAGTAATATTGATAATAATATTAATTTATTATTATTAAAATTATTAATAATATAAAAATAATATAACAATATAAAAATAATTATTGTTCCGGTGTGTATATATATATATATATATATATATATATATATATATATATATATATATATATTGTTGTAAAAAGAAAATGAAAGATGGGTTACCCCCATCCACCATCCGAGGTACAACTCCCCTGCGTGTTCGTTTTGATGGAGAGAGTTGCAGACAGGTGGAGTGGAGTTGAAAGCAAATCAAGTATTTATTACAAAATACTGAATTCAGGAGAACCAATACATACAAGACAGTTAGCAGCCATCAAATAGTATAAGTTCTGACCCCCCTCTGATCTGACTCCATGTTTATACCCCAAATGACGTGAAACCTGCTGATGAGGCGTTGCTAAAATCATCTCATGTTAGTATGCATAATTTCACGTGTTAGTAATCCGTTTCACGTGTCTGACCGGACCACTAGTGCTTGGCCTTGACTGTGTTCTTCCAGAACTGAACATTGTGGCATTATCTGTGTGCGTGTGCGTCACTCCCCGCTTTGAAGAGCTGCAGGTTTAGGGAGGCACCCACACACAGAGAAGGCCGCTTTGGTCTAAGAGCCTCCTCTGTATCAATTTAGCTCATACAGAGTGCACCAGTCGATGATTGATGGCCGTTAGTTAGGATCATGCAGTGACCAAAATGCCTTAAGCATGAGCTAAACAAGTCACACAATAGATTTCTTATGTTATATGTTAATGTGTTAGTGGCGCGTGGTTAGTCCACCATACAATAGATCCTATGTGTTAGTAAATGCCTTATGTATCATGTGGGTTAGTTTGTCATATAATAGAGTCTGTGTTAGTTTCATGCCTGATCAAGCAAAGTTTAACTATATGTGTAAAGAATATATATTGTGAGTATTGGATAATCTTCTATATAAATGTGTATAAAATACAAGGTTTCACACAATGATTATGTAAGTATAGATGCTAAAGTTAAGTAATCATTATTGAAGGATATTTGTCAATACACCCAAGGTATAATAAACGTTAACTCTTCAATATACACACACACACACACACACACACACTGTAAAGCTCCAGCTCATCCTAAATCAACATCTCAGTTGGGTTTAGGTCAGGGGATTTTGAAGGCCATGCACCTCTTTGTTAACTAGATAATTCCATATGCGTCAATTAATTGTTTTCATAGTTTTAATATTAATCGACAATGTAAAAAAAATAAATAAATAAAAAATGAGACGTGTCAACTTTTGACTGGTATTTATATATTTGCGAGCTGACACACCCCAGAGTTTGCCCAGATGAACGGCCACAATGTTGGTTAGAAGCACCTAAATAAAGAATAATATTAAATATTACCTGCACATTCACCGATACCCTTTACAATACGTGTAGGTGTGAGTAAAGACACTGCAGGCGTCCCCTGCACCGGACCTACAGTACCAGGAATTTTCCCAATAGCATGGAAATATATTGTATTGTGCTGTAATTCCCGGGCTGGTGGGAAGTGTATATAAGTGTGTGTATGCCACATAACAGCCTGATTACAGAATCCACGGACTTGGTGACTTTGCAGCTTTGCTTATACCGTGAGCATCATCTGCAGGAATCTGGATTTTTAATAATTTATGGGTTTGATTGGTCAATTCCAGTATGCCCAGTTAGACTACACAGAGAAAGTTGGCATTATAATATAATATAATATAATATAATATAATATAATATAATATAATATAATATAATATAACTCATTCACTCACTGGATGGAGTCTATACCAGCCGGCATCGGGCGGAAGGCAGTATACACCCTGGACAGGCCGCCAATCCATCGCAGGGCAGACAGACACACAGGCACATCCACTCACACACTCACACCTAAGGGGCAATTTTTATCCGACATCCAATTAGCCTGAACTTTGGACTGTGGGAGGAAACCGGAGCACCCGCAGACACGTCAAATAATATAATATAATATAATATAATAATATTAATTATTATAATAATAATGATATATAATATAATTGATTATAATTAATAGTAACATAATATAATTGCTTCAACCAGGGAAATTATAATTTTTCTCCCTCAAAATTGGCGGTCCCTGGTGTTTAAGGTGCTGAACTGCAAGTAGAGATCCCCTAAAGAAGCTCTTAAGAATAACGACTGGGTGAGGGCACTCGTTAATCTGCGAGCGAGTTTACGTAGTACTTTAGTTACGCACGGGTTTGGGAAACACTCTTTAATTAACGATCAATCTTAAGTACGAGTTAACGAAGTTCTTAGCGTAACGAAGCTTTCAGGGAACCCACCCCTGATCTCTATTATTAATTTTATTCCTCTTGCTTGTAGACTTGGAACCAAAATGTCATCCCAATCAAACCAGTAAAAAAAATTCTAATTGAATATAACATTAGTTTTTGCATTAAGGTTTTTATCTCACAGCAATAATAATGAAGGAGAAAATAGATGTACTTTACATAAATAGAACAGATATAGTTAATCATATCAAAAATGAATATTGTTTATGCATTAATATAGCATAGATCATAAATTAACTATTTTTTTGAAGAGACTGCATGAGACGATGCTTCCGTCCACCTGAACGGTCCCGTGCATTCCAAAGCCAAACCTTTGCAACCTGCTCGATCTCTGCATCCTTTGGTGGTGGCATGATTGATCTTCTCACGGCCTCTTAAAATGATAATATAGAGATATGAGAATGCAGTCAGGTAAATACTACATCTGTTAGTGTCTTTTCATGTACAATGCTTAATTTTAGAGAAATTTGCAGACTGTATTTGATTACAGTGATTCTTATATAGTGATAGTTATTTGAATTTGAATTTCTTCAGGCTTCATGGTGAAACATAAATAGCCTTTACAGTCACTGTGTGTGACTGGTAGTTACATTCTATAAACATGTGAGGTGGCCGATATCAGGATATCAGGTTCACAAAAATACCAAAACTTTTTAAAATGAAATCTTTCCCTTAGCTTAACTGGCTACCTTTGCATTAGCTTAACTGAATATCTTTCCCTTAGCTTGACTGGCTATCTTTGCATTAGCTTAACTGAATATCTTTCCCTTAGCTTAACTGGCTAGCTTTCCCTTAGCTTAACTGGCTATCTTTCCCTTAGCTTAACTGGCTATCTTTGCATTAGCTTAACTGAATATCTTTCCCTTAGCTTAACTGGCTAGCTTTCCCTTAGCTTAACTGGCTATCTTTCCCTTAGCTTAACTGGCTATCTTTCCATTAGCTTAACTGGCTATCTTTCCCTTAGCTTAACTGGCTATCTTTCCATTAGCTTAGCTGGCTATCTTTCCCTTAGCTTAGCTGGATATCTTTCCCTTAGCTTAGCTGGATATCTTTCCCTTAGCTTAACTGGCTAGCTTTCCATTAGCTTAGTTGGATATCTTTCCCTTAGCTTAGCTGGCTATATTTCCGTTAGCTTAGCTGGCTAGCTTTCCCTTAGCTTAACTGGCTAGCTTTCCCTTAGCTTAACTGGCTAGCTTTCCCTTAGCTTAACTGGCTAGCTTTCCCTTAGCTTAACTGGCTAACTTTCCCTTAGCTTAACTGGCTATCTTTCCCTTAGCTTAACTGGCTATCTTTCCCTTAGCTTAACTGGCTATCTTTCCCTTAGCCTAACTGGCTATCTTTCCCTTAGCCTAACTGGTTCTTTTTCCCTTAGCCTAACTGGTTATTTTTCCCTTAGCTTAACTGGCTAGCTTTCCCTTAGCTTAACTGGCTAGCTTTCCCTTAGCTTAACTGGCTATCTTTCCCTTAGCTTAACTGGCTATCTTTCCCTTAGCTTAACTGGCTATCTTTCCCTTAGCTTAACTGGCTATCTTTCCCTTAGCTTAACTGGCTATCTTTCCCTTAGCTTAACTGGCTATCTTTCCCTTAGCTTAACTGGCTATCTTTCCCTTAGCTTAACTGGCTATCTTCCCCTTAGCTTAACTGGCTATCTTTCCCTTAGCTTAACTGGCTATCTTTCCCTTAGCTTAACTGGCTATCTTTCCCTTAGCTTAAGTGGATATCTTTCCCTTAGCTTAACTGGCTATCTTTCCCTTAGCTTAAGTGGATATCTTTCCCTTAGCTTAACTGGCTATCTTTCCCTTAGCTTAACTGGCTATCTTTCCCTTAGCTTAACTGGCTAGCTTTCCCTTAGCTTAACTGGCTATCTTTCCCTTAGCTTAACTGGCTATCTTTCCCTTAGCTTAACTGGCTATCTTTCCCTTAGCTTAACTGGCTAGCTTTCCCTTAGCTTAACTGGCTATCTTTCCCTTAGCTTAACTGGCTATCTTTCTCTTAGCTTAAGTGGATATCTTTCCATTTTCCATTTCCCTTAATATTTCCCTTAGCAAGCCATTGTTCCCTTAGCTGGTTATTGTTGACATACTTGGATATAAAGTTAACTTACTTAACAGCAGTCTTTCTCCAAGAGCCGAGATAAGCTGCCAACTTGGGTGCCCCTCGTGTTATTTAAATGTGAGGTAAATTCTCATTCTAACTTAGGACAATGCTAACTTTTTTTAGCACAATGCTAACTTCAACATAGCTACCCTTATAATGCTACAATAACCTGAGAGTGGTAACTGCGTTAGCACCACATTAGCATATCTTAGCAAAAAATAGAAAAGTGTATAGTAGAACAGAAATTATAACTTACCTTTCAGTCACTTTGACAGACCAAAGTCACTCACTGACTTTGCCTTTAAGCTTGATCGTTGCTCTGTGGTTAAGGCACGTGCAGGGAGGGGGGAGGGGAGGGGGGTGGATTCGTTGGTTACATGATCCTCACAATTAAATATCACATGCAAAAATAAAAAATATGTAACTTTTATAACCTTGCTGGCTTACACAAAGTGTATAGTCAAGCACAAAAACATTTATAATTTAATATTTTTATTTATTTATTATCAGCACTACCAATAATAAAGGTGAGATTATGAATCAGCACCATGGAGCAAATTCGTAGCGATCCAAAATATTAAATAAAAATATTTTTATAAATAAAAATGTATAGCTATACAGTATATGTCTTGAAAAATATGAGATGTTACTATGTGTGTGTGTGTGTGTCCCTCCAAAGGTCTCTGCACAACTCTGCTGTGGTACCTTGATTTTTCTCCACTTTTGGTTTAGAAAATCTTTCAGAGCTGATACTACATTTCACACAGTGTTGCTCCTATCCACTAAGCTAGCTAATCTACCTAGCTCTCACAGACAAAAACAATAAAAAATATTCAGATACCCTTCATATGAACTTGTTATGACACAAACTTTCAGATTGTAAAATATTGTATGGTAAATTTGGGCTGACCCAGAGTAACCTAGCATAGGATTTGTGTGGGCATGCTCACATATGTGTGCGTGCTGCCCACATATAACCCACAATGCCTACAGTGTGTAAATGGTGCAGGCTGAATTAGGGCTGACCCACAGTGGCCCTGCATGAGATTTGTGTGCACATGCCAAAGTGCAGGTTGCCGACATATAACCCATACCGGGTATGAAATGGTGCAGGCTGAATTTGGGCTGACCACACTGGCTCTACATGGGAATTGTGTGGGCATGCCAGAGTGTGGGTTGCCCACATATAACCCACACTTGCCCTTCAGGGTGTGAAATGGTGCAGGCTGAATGTGGGCTGACCCACAGTGGGCCTGCCTGGGATTTGTGTGGGCGCATCAAAGTGTTGGCTGTCCAAATAATTCCCACACTGGGCCTACAGGGGCATTAATGCACTGGACCAGTTCAGGCTAGCCCACAACGGCCTTTTATAGGATTTGAGTGGGCCAGCCAATGAACAGGCTGCCCACAGAAAACCCATGTTGGGCCTGTTTGGAATTTTAATGGGCTAGCCCCTGCCCACAGTGCCCGCACTTAGCCCACGAAGGGCCGATGTGTAGCTTTTTGCTGGGTAATAATGCACTCCATATATGCAGGATTAAAGTAAAATAAATTATACTGGACATATACATATATAAAATGTCTCTAGAAGATATATAATAGGAAATGAAAACAGTGTGAATTTTTCTTTTGCTTAAAACAGCAAGAAAGTACTACCCTGAATGTGATAATTAGGGGTGGGTGATATGGCTCCATATTTCAGGGTAATATAGTTCATGATATTCAAAAATATTGGCAACATTATTTCTTACGATATTTATGGCATACTGCCTTATTAAAACAGATTAATATCATTTCTGGAGCTGTGACTGTATGCAGATAAATTATCCCATAAATGGTCCTACACCTGAATAAAAAAAGTAATATTATCTAATTTCTAGAACATAAAAACAGGAAGGGGTAGGTCGAGACTCTTCATCAAGCATATACATTTAATACAGGCTTTTTCTGCTTCCGGTCACTGAAATTATTGTATTGAAAAACTAAATATTTGATTATAAAAGGTGAGGGGTAGAGATACTGCAAGTCAGAAAATTACAAAGATATTTATAAGATAAAATGAGATACACTTTGTTAGAGCAGTATGACATATTTACAGCTAGTGCTGGACGATATGGCCAAAATTTATATCACGATACATTCCTTAATTTCGGTCGATACAATATAATTTCGATATCGATATAAATATTTGGAAGGCCTCAGAAAAACTGTTAGGAATCCCTGCAATGGAAATCTGTACCTATTACTGTCTTTAAAGCCTCCTCTCATAAAAAAAACTGTATAATACTTTAGAAATAAAAAAAATGGTCAGAATGAATTAATGCTCGCCTTTATTTGCATGTAGCAATATAAAAACATGACATCTCTGTCAAACACAAACCAATAACCTATTTACATTTTACCAATATAAATAACTTTACATTACAACAGAGGCAGAGCTTCTTATCCTTTTGTAAACATATTTAACAGATCAAAACAAAAGTGCCTCATCCAGGATAAAGAATGCAGAAAGCCTTCATTTATATAAAAGGAACACGATATCACCGTCAAATAAACAAACCTATATCAACTATAAATAACTTAGATACAACATAAACTACATAAGTGCTTCAGCCAGAATAAGGAAGATATTGTGTGTAGTGAAACTGCTTGAGGTGGTGGAACAGATTAGATGCATTACTGTTGCTAGTCAACTCCACTTTCCGGCACAATTGGGAGCAAGCTGAAGTTTATCAGACCTTTGAAAGCCGAACCACTGAATTAGACCTGCCTCCCTCAACTATCTCTCCTGTTTAATCACTTGTGGAAGCATCAGGTGTGCTCATTCTGCATCTAAAATCTAAAATTCTGCATCAGGGCCGAGCCTAATCGAGGAACTCGGTTCGGCCGCACTGCGCTCCGCTCGGCTTCATAGCGGGAGGTTCTAGGTGTGGACCGGAGCGCAGCCGAGCTTCAAGTTTTAGTAGTATGGATTATAGTGTAAAGTGTGATACTACTAAAGTAGTAGTATAACACTGTATTCAGTGCTCAGGACAGCAGCAGTGTTTCTGCTACATACATTTTGCAGCTGCAGCCTGCTGACAGTCAAGATACAACTACATATTAAAATGTCTGTGAATTTATAATGGGATAAAAGTACTGAAGCCTTTATTGTAGTATGAAGGTGTCCCAGTATTTTTCTCCATATAGTGTAACTAATGTAGGTAATTCTTTTTGGTTAATTGACCTGCTTTTATTTTAATACACAAATTTTTTTTCTTTGTTTTTCCAGAATAAACAACCAGGATATTTAATAAAGAACAGTGTTAAACTGCTGAAAGAGGTGAAGCACAAGCCATCCAGAAGAATCTCCTGAAAACGCAGAAATTGTTTGCTACATTTCACAGACAGATGGAGCCAAGTCCCAACATGGAGAAACATCAGCACTCTGTCAAGAGTTTTACTAAACAGAGTGATCTCAAAAAACACCAGCGCATTCACACAGGAGAGAAACCGTATCACTGCTCAGACTGTGGGAAGAGTTTTACTCAACAGAGTAATCTCAAAAAACACCAGCGCATTCACACAGGAGAGAAACCACATCACTGCTCAGACTGTGGAAAGAGTTTTAATCAACAGAGTGATCTCAAAAAACACCAGCGCATTCACACAGGAGAGAAACCGTATTACTGTTTCGACTGTGGGAAGAGTTTTACTCAACAGAGTCATCTCAAAAAACACCAGCGCATTCACACAGGAGAGAAACCGTATTACTGCTCAGACTGTGATAAGTGTTTTACTACACAGAGTAGTCTCAAAATACACCAGCGCATTCACACAGGAGAGAAACCGTATAACTGCTCAGACTGTGGGAAGAGTTTTAATCATCAGAGTCATCTCAAACTGCACCAGCGCATTCACACAGGAGAGAAACCATATCACTGTTCAGACTGTGGGAAGAGTTTTACTAAACAGAGTACTCTCAAACTGCACCAGCGCATTCACACAGGAGAAAAAACGTATCACTGCTCCGATTGTGGGAAGAGTTTTACTGAACAGAGTAGTCTCAAAATACACCAGCGCATTCACACAGGAGAGAAACCGTATTACTGCCCAGACTGTGATAAGTGTTTTACTACACAGAGTGAACTTATATTACATCAGTGCATTCACAAAAGATAGAAAAGTATCCCAAATCTGTTCCTCTGCCATAAAAAATGCAAACCTTGAATCTTTCAGACAGCCAAAAACACCTCATCATGCACAAAATCTTCACTCTGTTACAAGAACTTCATTTAAAAATGGCTTTTTACAGGTTCAGAAAAATGAATCTTATCCAGAGATGATGTTTACTGAATTTCATGCTGTGTTTTTATGTATGTTTGTATACCTACATTAGTTAATGCCTGCAGAGCTCTTCAACACTTAGTGTTGTGTTTTAAGAAGTTTTTACACACAGAATCATAAATGGTACCACTAACAGCATAAACTAGGAACATACATTTTTACAATTTTTTCAGTGATATGCTGAATAAATAGTAAAGCGATGATGCTAGCTCAGAGTAAAATCGTATATTAAATCTCAGCATTAGCTTTAGAACTAATAATAAACAAAAGTGAGGATTTTATCATTCTGGGACATTTTTAGGTTTAAAAATTGAATATGCTTTGCCATAAGTAGGAAATGATCATTTGGTCAACTTATGTCATTTACAGCCTTAACACATTCTCAATTGTTTACATATAAAAACTTTCTTTATTTTTTCCTCCACTCCACGTTTGTAGTTTGTAGTTGGAGCGAGGGCACTGCCAGTGTTTCCTCCAGATGTTAGATTAGCATTACTTAGTCTTTTAAAATGTAGATGTCGTAGTTTAAAGGAGTAGAGTATTCTTAGGAGTAGAGAATATTCTTAGCTTGCAACAAAAGGCCAACAAAATCCTTTTCAGAGTTTTAAAAAAAAAAAAAAAACGGTCTAGCTGTAGTTTCCATACTGAAAGCAACACTCAGCAGGCTATACAGCAGTAAGACTGCAGGATCCTTGATTCCCTCTACTGCACATGTGTCAAACACAAGGCCCGCGGGCCAAATGTGGCCACATCCAAGCGAGAGCTTGTAAGATCTTAGTGTCTATAATAAATAGGTCAGAAGCGTTCTTTGACCAAAAACTACATTTCCCACAATGCTTGTCGATTGTATTACCCGCGAAGTTACGGCTTACTGCCACTACACGGCAGTGTAGTCATTGATGTGGAAACCCTGCCGGAGGGAAGGCGTAACTTCGCGGGTGGAATTGAGACATACAAACGTTTATCCCATAATGTCCAGAAAAAGAGAAGCTGATGCAGACGGACGGCTGTGCTTCAAGGCGAAAGACCGGTATGCCTTTTGTGTTACGAAGAGTGTTACTGACCAAAATAAACGCTTTTTAGAAGAGATATAAGTTCTGTGTAAATATTTATAAGACAATAGCTGACAAAATCTGTTTTAATGACGTTAATAAACATCACTGTGACAGCGCTAGTCACAGTTTCACCTCAGCAAAGGACGAGGACGTGAATCACTTATCTAACCAGCCTTTACTGATTTCTGCCCCCAATAACCCTTTCAATAACCTCTAATAGACTTTAATTAGTCTTCAGTAGCCTTCAACAGTCTAACCTTGCAGCCGTGGTGTGTTCACTAAACTCCGTAGTTATAAACATCCTGAGGTTAGCAGCGCGCTAACTGACCTGCTTATAATGTAATCCGAGCAGTGACTCCGTGACGACTGCTCTAAACTGCTGCTGTTAGCTGCTTGGGCTGAAAGATGAACTGTAGAGAGCTGTATTATCCGGTTAGTGGGGTTAAAATCTTTATTTTCTACACAGAAGAATTTTAAAAACTGTAAAAACGCTCCAGACTGCCTCAGCTGAGCCCTGTAGCCCGTGGCTGGGCTGTAGCTCTGACTGAGTAAAGACTGCGGGCTTGTGCTGCTGCTGCAGCTCCGACTAGTGGTTGTATGAGGAACTGCTAAATCTGAGGAAATGCTAAATCTATCACATGTTCTTAACAGCTCACAATTTTTGATTTTATATTTATTAAGCCTTATTTCAGTATCAAACGTTTTGATCAAAGTTAATGTAACTTGTATTTTATGTCATTCCTATTCACTTGAATAGTTTGGTTCTTGATTGATGGAGTTTTTGGATTTCATAACATGACAAATTAAAAGGATTTATGTTAATAGAGCAACAAGCAAACATTTTTTCCATGCAACTGTAATATTTGATTGAATAAATAGTATATTGAGAGTTATTTAACATTAAGGAGTCATTACATTCATTTTATATTACATTTGGTTACATTTTATTACATTTATAAGTTACATCTGGCCCTCAGTGGACAGCCAATATGCCAATGTGGCCCTCGGCCAAAATGAGTTTGACACCCCTGCACTGGTTTTCTCATTGGTCTATGGTTCAGTCAGTCTGATTAAAAATCTGCAAGTTAATCTACAGGGATATTTGGTTGTGTTGCTAAAGTTATATACTCTGTTATCTTTTCCTTATTTGGTATCGTTTTGCTAAAGGGTTTTTTTTATATCTCTAAAGGTACTAAAAATATCTAATCCATTTACTTTATTGATTGTTTTATCCAGTACCAGCTATTATCGTTGTTTTACATCACCTTATGTATTTACTCATATTCATATCTATGTGATTCAATAAAATGCTTTTATATTGCAAGATCTGCAATCTTATCTATTCTTTCAACTTAAGCATTTAGCCAAAAGCTTTTGTGCACAGCCAAACATACATTCAAGCAACCACTATATACAGTGCCTTGCAAAAGTATTCGGCCCCCCCTTGAACTTTTCAAACTTTTGCCACATTTTAGGTTTTAAACATAAATATATGATTTTTTTGTTTGTTTTTTTGTGAAGAATTAACAAGTGTGTAAGAATACGGAGTAGTTTTGCCTTACTATGTTTATTGTTCATTGATTAAAGGGTCAACTTAGCATGATTGATTTTTTCCAGCGGAACCATGAGTTTCTGTACATGTAATCTATAGTCTGATAAGGTTGGGGTGACCGAGTTCTCGGCTGACGTATAGGATGAATAACTGCTTATCAGTATCAGGATCCGGGGGGTGTGAGGAGCCTCCTCACACACCATTAGACTGAGGCCAGGCGAATGCCTGTTTTTATTAGACTCTGTCTAGGAAGAAGAGTAGAGTTGGGCGGGAGAGCTTCTCCCGAGAGGAACTACAGAGCCACAGGTCCTGTTCACACAGCCGAGAACTCTGGAAACCCCAACTTTTCTCACCTTTGGGGGTTTCCTCTTATTTTCACCTTTTTATTTCAATTCATTTTTCAATAATCTTTTTACTCAATTTTTGATGTATCCAAAAAAACTGTTTTGCTCAGAAGATTCTTTGAATAAAATCTGACGGAACTACAATTTTGGACTGGATCTCCTTTTCTTCTTTATGACGTATCATGCCAGATACATCATAATTCGAACAGTAGATCAATAATCTTTCAATCGTGAAGTGGAACGAAATTGATTGGATACACATTATGTTGAGATACTCAGTATTTTGAGAACATTCGTATTTAACTTGTGTGAAACTGACACCAATAAATCCATAACTCCTGCTATTTACTTACATAGAAGTGTTTTTTTTTCTCAGTAGCTCAGTCGCTGTGAAGTGTGGAGAATAGTTTTGCAATATATTGATTATCGCTGAATCGCAGTTTTGAGATATCACCGTTATCATTAATTTACCACTTTGCTCAAAGGTGCTGAAAAAAACTTGAAAGTGGGCCTTGAAAGTGCTTGAATTTTACATGGTAAAAGGTGTTTGAACCCTGTGTTTAAAAACCCCAGCAGCACTGCTGCACCTGATCTACATGTACCAACACAACACACACGAACACGTCACCACATTAGTGTCAATGCAGTTTTAAGAAATATTTCTCACGAAAATAAAGCTCTCTGGCGCTGGGAATTAAATATACAGGGTAAAATTTAGGCTAATCAGATATGCAGGTGAAAAACTAAACTGTGAAAAAATATGTGTGTGAATATGTGTATGTTTATACCTACAAATCTCAAATGTAAATTGACATAATATGGACCATTAAATGACGGTAACAACCTGACCGTTTGACACTTAGCTAATCTGCATACCAGGAGGAGAGAGCAGAGATAGACTGGCTGTGTATGAAACGCTAGGCAGCTACCACAATCCCTCATGCCTGAGCTGTTCATATGTTAACACCCACTAAATGATTAACCCTTTACAAGTATTAATATGAACTTTAGGAAAAAGAATATAAACAGAATTGCCCTTTTTTCTATTGTGAGTTAAATGAAGTCACTGCTGCCTATTCTAATAAGCTAACCGTATGACTAGCTTGACAAGCTCTGGGGACATTTTTACATGGGATGTGTCTGAAAGATCTGTGGAAAAAAAGACCCCAGATAGCAAAAAGCATTCTAGCCGGATCCGGGCCGAGTCTATCACAAGTTCCGCGCCGGATCCGTAAAACGGTTCTGGGCCGGGGTCCAGATGCACAACGGGCCAAAACCGTCACGGATCCGTTTTACGGAGTCAAAAAGATACTGGGCCAGCACCAGTCCAGACCAAGCGTTTCAGGTGTTCCTTTAGACCGAATATGGGCCGGATCTGCGCCGGATCCGCTTACCGTTACACTCGCTGGAACAGGTCCGTTACAGATCTGGACCAGATCTGGATCAGCCCCGGATTAGTTCCGTATTAGCTACGGCCAAGCCACGGCCTTTTCACATTCCCCAGCCTACTTATTAATGATTATAATGACATATTTCAAAATAAAAGTAGTAAAGAAAGAGCACTAAGCTATTTGACTGCTTTTTTACATTGATAAATTAAAAGAGTTTAATACAGTACATTAAATTACAAATGCAATATTTAAATAATATAATAAAAAAACATTAGTTGTAAATGCAATCCTTAATTAGGTTAGCTAAATGAAATACAATAATTATAAATGCAATACTTAATTAAGCTAATTAAATCAAATACCATAACTTATATATGCAATACTTAATTAAGCTAAATAATGACAATACAATAATTATAAATGCAATACTTAATTAAGCTAATTAAATAAAATACCATCACTTATAAATGCAATACTTAATTAAGCTAATTAAATAAAATACCATCACTTATAAATGCAATACTTAATTAAGCTAATTAAATAAAATACCATCACTTATAAATGCAATACTTAATTAAGCTAATTAAATAAAATACCATCACTTATAAATGCAATATTAATTAAGCTAATTCAATAAAATACCATCACTTATAAATGCAATACTTAAGCTAATTAAATAAAATACCATCAGTTATAAATGCAATACTTAATTAAGCTACTTAAATAAAATTTGATTTCAATTAAACAATTTATAAATCAACAGGCATTAATACAATTATTTTAATAATAAAACCATTTTTAATTCACATAATATAAACATGCAGACACAGACGTTTTTTGCAGCCAGCTGTGCCTCCACTGATGAGAGCATTCTTGGACACTTAACACCACTACAGTGCAGCCTATAAAAAAGACAAAATAAGAAAATATTTTATTTCAGAAACAGCAGAAAAGAAGTGGCTAGAAATGAATATAGCGTACTAAAATGACAAGTGTTTTTCATTTGACCAAATTTCTAAAAGATATATAAATGTCACAGCTGTATTTAATAGGGGCTAGCTAATTTTCATTTATACCATTTCACATAATAAATAATTACCATTTTACTGGAATTATGCACCCAAAATTAAAAGAAAGATAAATAAAAAGTGCACTTATAGCTTTGGGGTGCATTTCCCAAAAGCTTTGTAAGGCTAAGAACTTTGTTAACTCGTACTTAAAATTATATTGTATTTTATTTACAATAGAATATAAGTCAGCGGTTTTTGATAAATGCATTTGTTGTTGCAGTTGTAATTGTGTTTTTGCTAATAAAGCGGCCAGGTGATAAATGTTCAGGTTAACCCTCAAGCCCTCTTCAAATTTTGCACCCTCTGGACACGTTTGTGGTAAAAATGTACAAGCACCTAAAAAATGCTCTTAAATCATTATAGATCAATATTTTTTTTTTTTTACATAAATAAACTTTTTTTTTCATAAAATCACTTAATCAACTTCCGTTCTACCCAAAACTACCAAACATTAAATAATTTTCAGGATTTTAACCCTTTAAATGACTATTGTTGTATTTTGGCAAAAAAAAAAAAAAAACACAAAAATTATTTTCCACAAAACAAACAGCAGACAAATGAGGCATTGGTGACTATTAGAGTCTTGGACATGTAAAAGATTACCAACAAAATTGCTATTTTTTCATAAATCACTTAATCAAATCCAGCCCTGATCAAAATGATCAAATATTTAATACATTCCAGGATTTTAACCCTTTAATTGACAGTTTAATTACATTCATGATTAATTATTCATTAAAAACCCCCACAAAAGTTGTACTATTTCTCATATAATAAATATTAGATGTATGGGGCATTGGTAGAATTTTTTTATGTAGTGTCAAATACTCCCTCTGAACACCTTCGTGGCCAAAAATGCCCCATTGACTTCCATTGAAAACACATTTTTTTATCTCACTGTAATTACTGTATAAAATTATTAAACAGTTATTTAAATGTTTAAAATCCTGATTTATGAAAAAAAAAGCAAAACAATATTGATGTATAATGATTTAAGAGCAGTTTGTATGTGTGTGTACATTTTTGCCATGAACATGTCCAGAGAGTGCAAAATGCGTCCAGAGAGTATGAATGACGTGAGAGTAAAAGACATTAGATTTCAAAAATTTAATGAAAAAGCAGGTTTTCTGCAAAAATGCATTCCCCTGGCTGCAACATAGCCAAAACGATCACCAAATGAAAAAAAAGTTGAGTCAGTACATCAGTAGGTGGGCCCATTACATTCTCATTGAAGGCTAATGCATCCAAAATTGATTTAAATGCTATTCTCAGTGGGCCCTGTTTCTTTTCAAAATAGATATTAAAGTCACCAACAATGATAACTCTGTCAGAGTTGAGAGCTACTGCAGCTAAAAAATATACTGCATTTCTTAGTGAATTTTGCATATGGTCCTGGAGGACGGTACATAGTTATCAGCAGGAATGAATGTTGGGTTTTGGTGGCAGTAGATGGGCCTGCGACTATAAGGTTAAACAGTTCAAATGACTTAGCTTCAAACTCTGTATTTTGATTTATTCCTATAACTGACGACTACACCACCACCCTGACCAGTCCTGCATGGGTAGATGAAATAGCTAGAACCTGGGGGGAGTGGACTCATTTAGAGCTAAATATCCATCAGTTTTAACCCATGTCTCATAGAGAGTGCATTGTCAATGATAATTTAACCTACAGTAACTGATTTAGGTGCCAGCGATCTTATATTTAACAGCCCCGATTTAATGTGGTTGTTGCTGTAACTCAGAAGGACAGACGAGTTTGTATTAATTCTAATGGAGTTGTTAAAACAGATTTTCCAGCTATTTTGATAACGTGTTTTATTTACACTATTATGAAGAATTGACATACAAATAGTACAAGCAGAAATACCAGCAAACAAACCTACTTGGCTGGTGTGACTGGGTAGAGACAGTCAGTCTCAGCGTAGCACCGCCTCGATGTTCACAGAGAGAAGCCTGTCTCTGTGGAACGGGGCCGGTCGCTCCCGAAAGCTCAACCCCACGTGGAGGGCGATGGTGCCGGGGTTCCTGCTTTGGCAATGCGCCCCAGGGAGCCGCTTGCCGACTACCAGCATGCAAGCATCTGGAAGACATGAAATTGTGCCATTACTCTTAGATACTTTTAAATGTCTAACAATTGAATCTCCTATAATGAGAGTACCGCCCTTGGTAGTTTTCCTCTGTGCTGGGGGAGGCGAGGGCTGAGGACCTCGAACCATTTTGCGGATACCAAATCCTGCTGAGAAAGTTGTAAATTAAATAAATTATTTTTAAAAAATCATAAATTGTGATTTCCGGATTTTTATTATGTCTCTCACGGTGGACATGCACCAAAGATGAAAATTTCAGACCCCTCAATGATTTATAAGTGAGAGAACTTGCAAAGTCGCAGGGTGTTCATTTTCCTCACTGTATATATGTGTGCCTCTAGGTCAACTCAGTTCCACAGAGTTCCACCATGTACCACCTAACTGCCCACTGATTTTATGCTACAGGTGGTTTCCTGCAGACAACTGGTGATGGTCACGGTCTTAGCAAGTGTGCAGACTCCAAGTCTGTGCATTCTGTAACCCAGTTGTTACTGCACCATACACACACTTATATGGAATTCCCAAGGAAATACAGGATTTACAGGAATTGCAAAGGGGAGGAGTCAACAAAGACTCTCTTTGAACTTTTTGCAAAGCTCTATGGGAAACACTTGAAGAACTGGCTCGTTCTTTTCTCACGTCATGCGTTAGTTTGTTTGTTATTCGCTAAGATTGATCACTTTCAGGAAAAACACCCCTGTCCTATTTAGTGTGTCATGGTGACCATGTGTAATTACAGTGAGTCTGGAGAAATCCTGCAGTAGTTCTCTCCAGCTTAAAAAAATGCAAAACATTTAAAACTGTTATTTTTAGTTTTCTAGTCAGGAATAGACAACTGATTAGGAATTATTTTAGTTCAAAAGGTGGCAATCATTTAAGATAAAGCAAAGGGATGAAAAGTAATGAAGTATTAGTACTTGGTTACTTTACTCAAGGGTATAGAGTTAGCACGGACACCAATATCCAGTGATTTTTTAAATGGTCCCCGCCAAAAATTCGATTTGATAATTTGAACCTCAATCTGATAACGCCTGATGTAATTGTTATTATACGTAACAACACAAATGTTTTAAAAGGAAAGAAATGTATATTTCTTACCTTAACTACTCTATGTAAAATGTCACTGCTCAGTGCATCAAGTACTGTTAGGATCCAGGCTGATCCTGCGAGGGGGAGATGCAGCAAGCGCAGACAGAAAACAAAACACAAACTTAAAAGCTATTCTGAACTTCAAAATCACTGTTTCACTCCATTGAGGTGTAATACACTGAATAATATTCCTCTCATGTCTGATCTGACCTCCACGGTGTTGAAACGAGGCTGAGAAAGTTCTGATAGCAGGGCACGCAAATACTTACATAGCCTTGTTTTAACACAGTGGAGCCCAGATCAGACATGAGAGGACTTTTATTCTGTATATTACAGCTCAATGGAGTGGAACACTAATTTTTATGGTTGTAAATTTACTTCTTTAAAAATGTATATAAATTAATCAAGAAAATCTTACAGTGTCCCTTAAAGTTTCTAGTGCAGTGGCACAACAAACAATTAAAATAAGAAAGTGGATAAATGCTACATTAAGAGCAAACATATCAAATCAAACGTGTATCAACAGACTTAAAGTCAAAATTAATTACAGAACTGCTGGAAAATAGAATTAATTACCTTGTTAGGTGATTTGATGGGTAAATGATTACACCTAAAAAACAAACAAAACAAAATTAATAGTAATTAAAGCTGGTAGAAATCCCTTATAATTTAAAATGCAGTTGGAATTAGCTAGCTTAATATGCCCTTTTTTATTATATTCCCCCAATGTTAAAAATGTACTGCAATACAACACAATATTATAATAAACAAGTTAGTTTGACTTAGCAGTGTGTTAGTGACATAAAACATGTTAGTTAATAATAAACTATTAACATAATATATGTTGTATAACAAACAAGACTACCATAATATTAAACATAAAATTCATTAGGTGGATCCAACCTGTAAACATACATTTTATTAGCTAAAATAATTGTATCTCACCTTATCTCAGGTCCCCAGCCCTCAGCAGCCCTACTAAGCAAATGCATATAATTAATATATTGTAGTAACTTTGAACAGGTGTTTTTAAGTTGAAATCAGAACAGATATTGTTTAATATTACTACACATATGCTGATTTAGGCTAGCAAATATTACCCAATTATTATTCTAAAGATTCACATTTTGCTGATATGGACACTGGCCAGCTCCTTCGTGCGCCACAACGAGAATAAATTTAAGGTGGAATGGAAAAGTTTATGCTGGAAAATAATAAGTTAAATGCAGCCTCATATTTTATTGACAGTAACTTAGTTGTGTTTATAACAAATTATAAAATTTATAATTACTTTTTTTTTTTACTTTTGGCCAGCTTCTTTGTATTTCCCACTCCACCTTAAACAGTGCTTAAATATGTCAATGTCAGTAAGCCATTGCTGCACGATTTAAGGTGGAGCAGGAAAACGTCTGACGAGCTTTATTTTAATTAAGCCCAAACACAACTATTTAAGGTTCTAAGAATAACTAAAGTTGTTTATTTTAATAAAAAAAAAAGGTGTGTTACTCGAGCAAAATGAGTTAACAGCGTTTATTTCAGCTAGTTAGCCTGGTTAGCTTAGCTAGTTATACTAGCTAATACTAACTGGTATCGTTAACTGAAGCTTTTTGTCAATTTTGCCTACAAATTGACAACAATTAACATTAAATACACAAAAAAACAATTGATATTATCCAACATACACGTGATAAATCAACTTTAGCATATACAAGATTAAAAATGAGCAATAAATGTAATTAAATGACGCTGATAGCTAGTTAGCTAGTTAACTCACCTGAAGCGCAGATTCAGCAGATGTCAGTTGGTCCTCGCGCTGAGTTTGAATTTCTCCCGCTCCTGTGCCGCTCCGCCGATGCGGCCCGGATCCGCAAAACGACACTGAACTGACACTGAACTCACATCTGGTATCTGACTCCGTGCTGAAGTCATATGGAAGGCGTGAAATGAGACGGACTGTTATGCGGATTTACCGTCAGTAAAACGGATCTGAACGTGAGTCACAATCATAACCCGAACCCGGAGTGAAGCCGGACCAGATCCACTAAACAGACCTGACTGTAGCGCGGATCTGCCGGAGGTAAAACGGATCCGGATCGGAGTAGTCTGCTATCAGGGTAGTGATGGGTCTGACGACCCTGAAACCTCGGCACATGCGCCGAGCTGTCAAGGCGAAACCCCGTGTCGGTGCGCGTATCAAGTTAAGGAAAACCACGTGACCGATACACTTCCTGTATCGTTTGGAGGCGATGGGTCTGACGACACTGAAACCTCGGCGCATGCACCGAGCAAACAAGGGGAACCCCTGTGTCGGACCGCGTATTATTTTAAGGAAAACCACGTGACCGATGCAGTTCCTCGCACAGTTGCTTGCAATGACTTTCTCAGTCCAGCAGATGTCGCCATTAAGTAATACAGCAACACAGTTTCAACACAGTAGCGATACAGTGTGGGAAATGTGCCATACACCCAATGAGGTTTCATCTGCCCATCACTATGTGTGGGTGGTGTTGATCTGGGTGTAGGAGTGAATGTAGAACAGCGTGTTGAAGAGAGAGAGAGAGAGAGAGAGAGAGAGAGAGAGAGAGAGAGAGAGAGAGAAAATTCTCCATACCTTCTGTAGTTCAGCTGATCCTGCTCTTAATCCGGCGCTGCAGCTACAGTCCCCGGAAGCTCAGCCTCATCCGGGTTATGTAGAGCCCCGCCCCCTCCCCCGCTATATCACAGTATACCCCATCACCGCTAGAGGGAGCCCGCGAGGGAGTCCTCAATGCATGGAGTTGAATGGAGCTAAACAGCTAAAACTCTCATTTAAAACACTGTATAACTACTTCTCTGGGGTTTTCCTTTAATTTTACAAAGTAGAACAAAGTATTTCACTAAAATAGAAAAGAAAACGTGCCCCTATATTTCCATTTTCTAAAAATAATGTTTTTTTATTCAGTAAATGTACTAGCATTACTGCTACTGATGCTGGAGTTACACACAGAGCTTGTTTTAAATGATTAAAACTGCAGTTTATGAGCTTTATTAATTATCTCTGCAGTGCTGAAACAGCTGATGTTATTCTGTGTTGAGAAAATTAGTACAATTTTCAGTATAAAAAAAGAATCAAACATTTATTTATTTTAATTATTATTTACATGAACATGGGTTACATGTGGAACAATTATGCTAAATAATAGTTTATAAATGTATGATACTTTTTATAATGAAAATTGTATATATATTTTTATACATTTCAGAGAGTCTGGTGTCTCTGGTGGTTTGAGAAACTAGTAGCAGATTCTGAATGGGTGCTTCTTGCTCCTGTACAACTAGACACGCCCACACATGTCTCACTGTTCAGCTGAAAAACCTACAATTCTTTACAATATTTGTGTAGCAAATTCAACATGTAAATGTAATTACATATGTATCTACAATAGGCTTTCAATTACTAGAATGTTACATTTCCAGAAGGTGGATATGAATATTGAGTTTTTATAGAATATGTTAAATGTTTTAGGTATGATTTCTGATTTTCTAACATGAATTTTAATCTATAATTCATAATGCACTGCAAAAACAAAAAAAGAAAAAAAAAAACATAAAAACGGTTGTTGTCTGCAGCAAAACGTGTTTAAGTGACTCAAGCAACCAGAGGTGTTTGTCTTAAATTTCTAAACAGAACCAGATATAATCTGGCCCAAATAGTCTCAACATCAGTAACTTCTTACTTAGCTGTAAACAAAAACATTTCAAAATTGGCTAATATTTTGTAGTAGAATGAGAATGCTTGCTGAACTCATTTTGGAAAAGTTTTAAAAATATTCACCATCCTATATACAAATCAATTCTTAAAGAAATCATTTTTATTTTACAGTTTAGTTTAAACTGATATTTGCATGTGAATTTTCAAATTCTTTTACAAGTGTGAAGTACCCTTCTATACAGAAATCAGGATGGTCCATTGTGATGTCAGAGAGTGATTTTACAGGGAGGAGCTGTGAATGACCTCAATTTATGGAAATCTTTCAGAATACATAAATAGTAAGACTTTAGACAATGTGACCATAATATTTTAAATTAAATTTAGATTTAAAAAAAGTATCTACTGGAATCAATGTCACAATTGGTGCTCTAACAACAGCACTGACCTTTCCATAGTAATTAGTAAGTGCTATTTGTTGGGGTAGTTTTAAGTGACACAAGCAACCAGAGGTGTTTGTCTTATATTTCTACACAGAACCTGATTTAATCTGGCCCAAATAGTCTAAACATCAGTAACTTCTTCCTTTAATATGTAAAAAAAAATGTGTCAAATTGGCGAATATTTTGTAGCAGAATGAGAATGCCTGCTGGACTCATTTTGGAAAAGTTTAAAGTTGAAAAAAAAGTTTTATTTTTTTACCCTCCCATTAACAAATAAACTCAAACAAATCATATTTATTTTACAAATAATTAGTTTAAAACTGAAATTTGGAAATTTTTCAAAGCTTTTACAAGTGTGAAGTACCCTTCTATACAGAAATCAGGATGGTCCATTGTGATGTCAGAGAGTGATTTTATAGGCAGTAGGTGTGAATGACCTCAATTTATGGAAAGTATTCAGAATACATAAATAGTAAGACTTTAGACAAGGTGAGCAACAAACAAAATGTGTCATTTATTCCGCCTAGTCGCCCTAATAAAACTAATAGTAGTTTGAATAAAATAACTTACCCTATGGTTAGGAACTTATGTGTTTTTTTGGTACTTAAAGAAGACCTGTAAGTCACACGTTGACCAAAGTACTGTTAGGCTGTTCAGGTCGACTAGGTGGACCAAATGATGAAATTCTTTCTAACGTAACTCTAATGGTTAGGTAGATAGGGAATATATTCACATACATGTCTTTGTTCACCAAAGTTATTTTTTGTAAATCACTTGCATCCTAGCACTTGTGCGACCCTAAAACGCTATTTCTGTTATTTAATAGAAGTTGTGCTAGCCATATCATATGATGCCACATAAACATTAAATTCAGAAAACACATTCAGAAAAATCTGTATTAAATTTCTTTATTTTTATGACTATGTACACTGTAGATTCTCACTGAAGGCATCAAAACTATAAATGAACACGTGGAGTTATGTTCTTAAGAAAAAAAAGTTGAAATTACTGAAAACATGTTTTATATTCTAGTTCTTAAATGGGTCACAAAGACACTGATAAAGTGGATAAATGGAGAATGCAAATTATATAAATTGTAATTATATATATATTTTTAGTATTAAAAAATAGTCAAGACAAAACTCTTCCAAATAAAAAGTTTTAATTTATTTCACAAAAGAAATTAAATTGGCGCTAAAAAGCGGCCAATCAGACTTCTTTAGAGAATTCAGCGCGCTGAAAGTGGCCAATCAGCATTCTCAGAGGGTCCAACGCACAAAATAGCAGCCAATTATATTCCTCTAAGAGACGGAGGCGGGTTATGTTTTGGAAAGTGGGCGTTAACTCTGGTTGTGTTAACTCAGAAAAACTTCTCTGAGACGGAGATGGAGAGAGAGCTTCTGAACAGACTGTTTCAGCTCGTAATATTAAGAACACTAACACTAGAAATCTCCAGAACTCAGCGTTTTTAATCAGAAACAATCAGTAAAGAGCTGAGTGCCGCTGCTGAACCTGTGGATCTACCGTGTGGAGTAAGGGAGGAAAGTTCTCTGACTGTGAGCTGCCCAAACGCTCCTGTTTAGCCCTGGGGAACCTGAAGGTGGACGGAGAACTCTGCTTCAAACTGCGTCTAAAATATGGTGTAAGAACACCGGGAGAGATTCGGTGAGTGTTAAAACACAGAAAAGTGTGTTTTTAGACTGAAATAGCCAAGAGTAAATAGAGCTGTAAAATAGCGCTAATTAGCCTAGCGGCTAACGCCACTCACTGTGCTAAGCTAATGCCGTTGAGTGTATTACAAACAGCTAAGCTAATACTGCTAAATAAGCTGTGGGAGAAGCTGTATTAATGTGTATGAACAACTGTGAGGAAAATAGCACTTATTAAACTGTATTCAGAGTATTTGGGTATTGTTTTTGTAATAATACTGCTGAATGTTAAGCTATTACTAAGCCACAGACATGTGACTGTAATTGTGTGAACAGTAGAGATGATATGAGTTACTCAGACACTGTTTTCATCTAACTTAAACAGGTACGTTTTTTTCTTGATTATTGAGTGGACTGAACTTTTGATATAACAGAACATGAGAAGTAAAATTTATTTTATTTGAAGATTTGAGATCTGTGAAAAGAAGGGAAAAGTTTATTGGTTACTGACGTATTTATTTTGACATTTGATTTATTGATTGTTATTGTTCTTTTGTAACAGTTAAATGTGTGTTTTTGGTTTAATTGAAATCTGAAGGATTCTTAAATAGGTAATACATTTCTAACTCTAAAACTAGACTCATAAAATAAGTGTAATAATGAAAGGGAATCTAGAAAAGAAGAAAGAATTAGTAAGTTAATAAAATTACTGTAAATAGTCTATAATTAATAGTAATAGTTAATACTTACCAAGCTTAAATAAATAAATCTGGGGAAAAAAAGAAATGGGTGTTTAGGTTTGATTGATACTTTCACTGAAAGGTTAAAGTTGGAACTGAAAGTTGGAACTGAAAGTGAATATTTACCTGTGGTTTGGTCATTCAGATTTTTTTTTTTTTCTGGGGAAAATTGTACTTTGTGATTACTGCATTTTTTTAATAACATTTAATACATTTTATAACTTGCCACATCCCTTGTTTCATTTATTTCATGTACTTTGCTCCCAGAGCGAACCTAACTGGTCCATTATTATGGTCCATATTGTTAATTTGTGTAACCTTAGTGTACATGTGTCACGCGTTCCTGTCTAAAGTGCTACACACACTCTTTGCATTCTTTCAATGAGCTTCAAGATGTGGTCACCTGAAATGGTTTTCCAACAGTCTTGAAGGAGTTCCCAGAGGTGTTTAGCACTTGTTACTCCTTTGCCTTCACTCTGTGGTCCAGCTCGCCCCAAACCATCTGATTGGGTTCAGGTCCGATGACTGTGGAGGCCAGGTCATTTTTTGTACAAAACTCCACATGTGTTCATTCATAGTTTTGATGCTTTCAGTGAGAGTCAACAATGTAAATAGAAAATAAAGAAAACTCATTGAATGAGAAGGTGTGTCCAAACTTTTGGCCTGTACTGTATATATAAAAAATATTGTTACTGCGCAAAAGCGAACGTGACATCAGAGAGCAGAAGGAGGTTTAGCGAGGCACAGCTAATGGCTCAACTGTGCCCTGTTATTCCTTAAAAACGAGAATTAGCTTATAACGCTTAATCCACCTTCTTTCCAGAAATCGGCACATTTTTGGTTAGAGGACACAATGAGGCACCAGCAGTGCCCTATTTGCCACGTCACATACTCGAATCTTCCTAAGCATCTGTCGGGATTCCACAACGTGGCGAATCCCAAAGAGAAGGCCCTGCTCCTGAGCCTCTCCAGCGGACGGTAATTACTACTTATAAAACATAACAGAATAGCAACTTTTATACTTAATACTCGACTACTTGTAAAAATGTTATTTATACATATTTTTATACGGAATTGCATAAACTAAAATATATTATTAATATTTAGCGTAAAGGGGTTGTTTCGATGTGAAGAGCCTCAATGCAGGAAAACGGTTAAAAGGCTCGACAGGCATTACGCAGAATGCCACTTTGATAAAACGGTATGTGAAACAAATTGTTCGCTTTTTATTTCAAGATTTTTGTAATACGTTAGTAATGATGCTTATAAGCTAATGTCTTGTTATGTGTTTACTTGTTTTATAGCCCGATGAAGCTAAGAGCATCATCACAAGGTGCAAAAAACAATACATCCTGGAGCAGCTAGGAAAACTGAGGGCAACCCATCCCCAGGTGCTGATGGTCAGCGTGCTGGATTTGGGCGGCAGGCAGACCACCCAGGATGACCGATGGACCCAACCACCCCCCGACGCACCAGCAGCGGCGGACCCAGCCTGCAGCCAGGGACCTCGGCGGACTTCCAGTCCGAAATCGGAAGTCCTGGGGAGGTCCATAGACATCCCACCCGACACTGAAACACCTGAAATGTCCACAGATGTCAAACCAGAGCCAGCGCCGGCAGAGACCACCCAGGACCTCACACCCAACTGCTCAAACACAGACTGCCAGCAGCTTCTGAGAGAAAATCAGGAGCTCAAGGCACGTCTGGGTTTGGGGAAGGGAGAATGCCCCAGGCAGGACTGCCAGCATAAAAGCCAGGAGCTCTCCAGGCTGGCGCAGCTCTACATGGCAAGCCCCCAGAAGAAGCTCCGAAATAAATTTTCCAGAAAGGATGATTTTGAAACAGAGCATGCCCCAAAATATGGTACGTGCATCTATTATCATTTTTCATATTAAAGGCAAAAATGTTTTCCAATTGTAACTATTTTATTCATGTAAAAATTATGTTTTACAGAACAAGTCCTACAAGACTTTTTTGTCTTCGTTGTCGGGGCCAATCCTTCAAGCAAAGTGAAAGACAACTGCAAAACCTGCCGGAGCCACGTCCGCAGGTTTCTTTTGTTTGCAGGAGAGGGCAAGCTCCTGAAGGGGGACTTTTCCTTTTTAGCCAACTCAACGAAGATTGCAGAGTAAGTATTAAAAATTATACTTATCTTTAATTAGCGTAAGTTATACTTACCATTAATTTGTTATCCAACTGTGGAGTTAAATTAACTGTTTGTTTGGGTTTGTATTTTGTTCTATGTTCTATTGTTTACAGGTGGGTGGAGGTTCTGAAAACAGACCGAATGAAACCCACAACCATAAGAATTAATCTAGTAAACATCCACAAGTTCTTCAAATTCCTAAACAACCTGCCTGCAACCCAAACAAAACTCAGCGTGAGGGACTTCCAAAGGATCCATGCACAGATAAAGGCGCGCCTGAAGGATCTACAGAAGGACGTCACTGTACATAGCGGAGGAAGGCAGTTGAGACAAAGGACACAAACTCATTAAGTTATCTAAAATACTTCTCTGTATTAAAGGTCCGTTACTTGCAAGATCTGGCCGTTAGCGCCTGGTCGTCAAGACCAGCCGATTGTTAGTCAAACTGTATGTGTAAGAAAGAAATGAACTCCTTGTGAGTGGAAGTCGTTCCCAGAGCTCTGTTTTAATAAAGTGTTAATTGCTGAAGATGAAGTATCCTGTCTCTCTATAACTTATCTCTATTTCAGGATTCCATCAAAGCAGTTCGTTTTGAGTCTGTTTATTAAAGTTAGAGGGTGTTTGCTTTGTTTCAGTGATTTAGGTCAGTGGTAATTGGTTATGTTTTGGATTTTAGCTGTTTTTTGGGAGGGAAAGGGTGAATATTGGCGATTTCCGTGTGTTTAGATGATAGTTAGAACTGTATTTAAATATTTTTTAGCCAATGAGGGTGAAAAGAACGTACAGGGTCGAGAGAAGCGGTAGTAACGTCCAGGTCGGACAATGCTGCGATGACAACTAAGTAATCTGATTACATTTAAGTAATTTTTCACCTTCATTCCTAATTTTTTAAATTTTAAGTTTTTTTTATTACTTTTTTTGCCCCGTGTGTGGGAAGACATATCCGACAGCACAGTCCAACCCAGCCCGCCCCGGGGTCACAGTCAACGCCAAACCCAGTGTCCTAGAGCTTAGATTGGGCCCAAAAAATCAGACCCGACCCTGCCTGAGCTCGTGCACGTTCTGCCCGAGCCCGACCCCACCCGACCCATAAAATGTCATTATGAGCCCGAGCCGACCTGTCCCTTAAACTGCCTGTTTTTGAGCAAAATCTGTTCAGAATGATGGTAATTAACAATGAAACACAGGAGCATAAACCTAGTATTTAATAAAAAATGTTTTTTTAAGAACAGCTGGCTCGTGCGGCCAGAGCTGTGTGATTATAACATTTTAACTGGGGCACCTTTCTTTAAACAGTTTAACTTGTAAATTACGGGGTTATAATAGTTTTGAACAATTTACTATAGTTTAATTTTATTTTGTTTTCACTTTCTCTCTTAAAATTCAGTTAGTTTTAAGTCGTATTTGGAGTGGGTTTGCTAGGAATGCTGTGGGAAATCTCTTGGGACACTGTAGAGCTTAAATTCTCTGCCCAAACCCGACCCGAAGCCCGATCCAAACTCGGGTCAGGTTCGGGCAGAGAATCTAAGCTCTACAGTGTCCCAGCCGCAGGAGGAGGGGGAGACCTGCCATTGCCCTCGCTGTGCCCGGGAAATTCTTCAATTAAAAGAGGAACTTCTGGCTGCTCGTGAAGGAAAAAGAAACAGGAAAATGTCTACAGTAGTCTCCCATGTCCCGCGTTTTTTAATTTTGGTACTGAATGGCCAGGCAGTTGGTGGCTGCAGTGAGTGTTTCTCCTTCTCCACACCACCATAAACCGTCTGTTTTTGGCCGTTTGATGAGTGAAATCTGTTCAGAATAATGTAATGAACACTGAAAGAGCGCAGACCTATTATTTAATAAAAATGTGTAAGAACAGCTAAACACAGCGCCGCACTTCAAACGTGGACAAGTGGAGAAGCTCCCAGATCTGCATGATTATAAGATTCTAACTGGTGAATTATTTGAAAGGTTATAATAGTTTTGAATTCATTATAGTTTAATTTTATTTTATTTTCACCTTTTCTAATCCAATTCAGTTAGTTTTAGTTGGTTTTTAGAGTGAACTCTACAGGTTTCCCCAATTTTCACCAAAATGATCAACTACCATCAACACCACCTGCTCTTAAACTGCTGGAGTGGAAATAGCGCTTATAAATAAATTAACAAACACAAAAACTAAGGGTATTTTCAATTTCAGGTCATTGTAGTTAGTTTTATAAACTCTCAATTCAGTTCCATTAAGTTACTTTTTTCTTTTAATTACTGTTTTTATTAGTTTTAGTAAACGAAAATGTTTTTTTACTTTCAGTTTGTTATTTCATTTGTGTTTTGTTAATGATAATACTTGGATATTTGGTTATATTGTGATTATCATGCCAGAGCTTTATATAAAATAAATATAGCATTAAAAATAGGTGCCTGTGTCACAGACTATTTCCTGGTGCCCGAGGAATGTGGTGGGAAATCTTGGGTCGGGTCGGATCCGGGCAGATAAACTGTTTTTTTTTCTCCCAATTTGGTTATCCAATTGACCCACCCCTTTTTGTGCATCCCCATCACCGGTGGCACCTGTGACTCTTGGAGGATGTGGATGAGCAGACGCCTCCTCCGACGTGTGTGAGGTCAGTCAGCCCTTTTTTTTTCAGCTGCTGCTGATGAATCATTGCCTGAGCAGCTAGCACGCTCGGAGGAAAGCACAGCGGCTAGGGTCCGATTCATCCGCTCACAGACGCCTCGTGCCGCCCGGCGCCACCTTAAAACGTGATAGGGAGAGAGCGCTATCTACCCACCCGGAGGAAGCAGGGCCAATTTTGCTCCCTCTGAGCGCCGGCAGCTGATGGTAAAGCTGCATGAAAGGGGGTACGAACCTGTGACCTCCCGCTCATAGTGGCAGCGCATTAGACCGCTGGACCACTCGGCGCTCTGGGCAGGTAATCTAAGCTCTAATATTAATATATATCGAAACCGTACCGATACCGTGGCCCAAAAAACGCTCTAATGAAGTGTCAACCGGTGGATTAAATGTAATGTGGTGCCCATGTACAACTTCTGGCGCCGACGCGAGTGGCTGCCTGTTCCAGTCTCCTTTGTGTGTTTTTTTTTCAAGTTTTTTACGTTTATTTATCGTCTCTGTGCTACTACACACATCTAGTGTGCATCTTATTTATATCCTAAGGATATTTTTATCGTAAGCATGCGGGGCAGCGAGGAATATCAGGTTTATTCCCGTGAAGAACTGCTGGCTCTACAACCCGCGGGACGTGGGGGCATTGTTCACACAATCCCGGGGGAACTGAGAAGGAAATACCGCGGTTGTAGGGCCGGAGCTAAGCTAAAGGCTAAGCTAACGGCTAAGAGGACGGAGAAGCGCTGGAGGTACAAACCCTCAGTTCCGTCGGTGGTTATGGGGAATGTAAACTCACTGACCAACAAAACCGACGAGGTAGCCTGTCTGGTGAAGAATCAGAAGCTCTACAGGGAGTGTAGCGTGCTGTGGGGGGATCGCGCTCTTCATTAACAACAGATGGTGCAACCCTGGACATGTAAACGTGAAGGTGATCTGCTGTCAGGATATTGAACTTTTAGTGGTGAGTCTCCGACCTTATTACATGCCGCGGGAGCTTTCTCACGCGATCCTCATCTGTGTTTACATTCAGCCGAGAGCGGACGTGCAGGCGGCGTGTGACGTCATCCACTCCACTGTCGCAGCGCTGCAGACCCAGTACCCTGACGCCTTCTATGTGATTACTGGAGATTTTAATCACGTAACGCTGGACTCTACCCTGGCTGCCTTTTTCCAGTTTGTGGACTGTCCAACCAGGAATAACAGAACCATAAACTTGCTGTATGCTAATGTGTGAAGGATGCATACAGGGCTATTCCACTACCACCGCTGGGGAGATCAGATCACAACCTGGTCTTCCTGCAGCCTCAGTACAAACCACTGGTACTGAGGCAGCCCACTACCACACGCTCATTCAGAGTCTGGTCTCCTGAAGCAGAGGAAGCCCTAAGGGACTGCTATGACACCACTGACTGGAGCGTGCTGCTGCACCCACATGGCGAGGACATTGAGGGGGTGACTCACTGTGTTACAGACTACTTGAATTTCTGTATGGATGTTGCTGTTACCACAAAGACTGTACGCTGCTTTCCAAACAACAAACCCTGGATTACCAGTACCGTCAAGGACCTCCTCAACCAAAAGAAGAGGGCGTTCAAAGATGGAAATCTGGTAGAGCTAAAGCGCGTACAGAGGGAACTCAAGGTATGTCTTAAAGAGGCCAAGGAGTCTTACAGGAAAAAGGTGGAAAGAAAGCTGCAAGATAACAACATGAAGGAGGTCTGGGGTGCTATGAAAACCATCACTGGGTGCAAGAACAACAACGGCAATCCAGTAGATGGGGGTGTGGACAGCAAACCAGTTTAACAACTTTTACAACAGGTTTGAATGTCCTCCTGCTGCCCCCTCCTCCTACCCTCCTGCATCATCACCATCATCTCCACCACCATCACCTCCAACTCCACCATCACCCTCACCTCCATCTTCATCACCACCACCACTCTCTCCTCCATCATCATCTTCATCAGCACCATCCTCCTCACTTCCTCCATCTTCATCTTCATCACCACTACCATCACCCCCACCTCCACCATCTTCATCAGCACCAACACCACCCTCACCTCCACCATCTTCATCATCAACACTATCAGCTGGCAGACAAATCAGCTCCACCAGTCCACCAAACTTTACTGCAGACGAAGTAAGGAGACAGCTGAGGAGACTTCACCCCAGGAAGGCAGCTGGCCCGGACAGAGTGTCCCCCAAAAAGTGGTAACACTTACTAATGCTAGCTAGTAAGCCAACATAGGTTAGCTAAATTAGCCTTAATGCTGGATTTGGATTTTAAAATATATTAAGTTGTAAATTCGTGTTAGCTAGCTAGTTCTCCAAATAAGATAGCCAGCTAGTGTAACTTTAGCTCGACTTCATTGTTTAGTCAGGAAATGGCACCAAAACAGGGACGTAGCTGGTATTAGCAGCCTTTTTTTAATAATGTTAGCTCAACATTAACTAGCTGGCTAAATTTGGTGCATGACTAGCTAACCTAGGTTAACTAACTAGCTTAGCTAACTGCCTGGGTAAACTATGGAAGCCCATTCCTGCCACCTAAAAAAAATAAATAATAATTTTACTATTAAGTTAACTGCTATCTCAATATTTTGAGATACTAAGTCATTATTTTGGTATACTATCTCAATATTTCGAGATATTATCTCATTATTTTGAGATAGTATGTCATTATTTGAGAAATATTGGTGCTTTTAGAAGAATCATACAATATCAAAATAAGCCTCCGGAGATATTAGATTAATTTAATAACACACTGGACTTCTATTTTAGTGTGTTAAAGAGAGTGGCTGTGGCTCCGACTATTCTGTATGGTATGTATGTGTATAATTGAGCAGAAAAGCGATGTGGAACTCAATTAGTCAACTCCTTACTGTTACAGCAGAAAACAGTTCACAAAATGATGACGTAGTATCTCAAAATAATGACTTACTATCTCAAAATAATGACTTAGTATGTCAAAATAATGAGAGCAGTTTACTTAATAATAATATAAAAAATGTGCTGGATTATTTTTACTTTTTTAGGCGGCGGGAACATGCTTCCATAGTTTACTCAATAGTTTAATAAAATAAAAAAATGCATAGATAACCCAGTTAGTTAGCTATCCGTGAGAGTAGAGTGGCGTGCTGGAGATAGAGAGTTAAGGCACTATATTTTTAAGATTTCTCATGTTTAATTTCTTCTCAAATTTGTTTTCAGAACCAAGAAACTGCAACAAGTTTTTTTTTTCAAGTTCTTGCCACCATCTACAGGGATAAGAGAGAATATTCAAGGAAGATCTATGATGTTGGCAACACTGAGCATCTTATTGAAACAGCATCGGCAGAACAACTTGGATATGTTGTTGTGAGAATTCTAAAATTCAACCCACAATTTCAGGAATTTATTGACGTAGATAGGAATGTAGACATCAGGAACTTAGATAGATTCCAGCTGTTCTTATCATGCAAAGAGACTGAATCATCTCAACCTATGGCCACTTCAGTGTCCCAAGCTCAGGTATTTACATTTATATTGTATTACTGCATTTGTTTTTTTTGTTTTTTTTAGAAAGTACATTTAGTAGATGCTGATTTTCTTTGTGCAGCATACTCAAGTTTCACAAGAGCATGAAAAACTGAGGTCCATTTTGGAAAAGAAAGCACCAGAGACACTTGATGAACTCAAAACCAAAGGCACTGTGACAGAAAAAGCAAGAATAAAGCTTGTTAAATTATGTGTATCTGACCTGGTGGAAAAGCATGGATTGTGAGTAAAACAAACCACCTTTTTAACATATTCAAGAAAAGTAAAAAAATTATAATAATACAGCAAATTATAGTGGCTTGTATAACACTGCTAAAGTACAGCAGAGTAAATGCTTTATATTTAAGTTTTGAGTTGGTTTTGTTGTTCTTCTATTAATTACTTATCCAACAAGTACTGAAAAAGTGGCTCTAGCAAAGAACATCATCGCTGTCTTCCCATCCCTGAGAGTCCAGGTGGATGGAAACGGGGAAGGATTTGTAAGTACATGCTTTGGTTCTCAGTTGTAGATTGTACAAAATCATATTGATTGTTTTTAAAATTGGGCATGATTCTTGCTCATGCATGTTATGTTATTTATGTTGTGGTTAGCTTATGTAAGGATAAGCATCTGCTCAAATTTAAATAATAATAAAACTGCTCTTCAGATATTTTTTTTCATGTCAATTAGTGTATTTGTGTACATAAATTAAATCTGAAAACTAGAGATTGAAACAAAAAAAAATTAAATCCTTAAGACTAACAAACGCAACAGTGTCCCTAGCATCTTTTGTAAATGCCATTTTTTTTATTTCTTAATTTTGTACTGCAGTTAAATGCCAAAAGTAAAAAGTGAAGTGGCATCTAATTAATTGTATTTTTTATGTGATTTGTTTGGTACATTTCTCTTAGCTTTAGTACAACATTTAAAAATATATAGTTTTATATAGAGATGTATGTTATTCTTATTTATTAACAACATTATCTTACCAGTAGCTGCTCTTACTGTTTTTTCTGTTATGCTTTTGACTTTTTTTTTATGCCAGGAGCACTTTTACGATCCAGATTCTCATTCTGGATTTTTGGAAATGAGACTGCGCTACATTCGTCGAAAGCTAGAAGATGGTCAGCGGTGTTATAGATCAAACAAACAACGCTGTGAAGATGGTCCTAATCCGGACAAGGAGGAGGAAGATGGTAGTGGGACAAGTGAGTGGATCAACTTGATGAAAAGGCTCAGGCCTTCTACAGACAACATTTAATCGATCAAAGCAGCAATGCAGAAAACCTTCACCTGGCGCAGATCATGGATAGCCAAACATTCCCCCTCCCTGTCTGAAATCTTTGAGGAATACCTACGCTTCTTGGATATGCCAACTCTGGTAGGTAAATTACATTTTGCTTTTTCATTAGGGCTCACTGTCAGTTTTATGCCATGTGTAATGTAAATAACTTGATAATATTGTTAAGGGTTATTATATAACACCGTTTAGCTGAAAAACATGTGCACTCATGGAGGTGATATGAATTTCTCAGTCAGTTAATTTATGATAAAAGTGAAAAAAGGTCTGTGGCCTGTTTGGAACTCAGTTTGGCAATTTGTGTGTTATAGCTGGTATTATGTACCTAAATTAAAATGTCTCATTTTTTTGTTTCCTAAAAGCTTGATACAGAGTTTGGTAAAATGTTTGAGGGAAAAGGAGATTTGTTCTTAAGAAGATGGGAGGCTACCATCATTCCCAAGTTGAAGGCAATTGCCATCATGGAGACAGGCGATCTTGCATCTCTTAAGGACATGGAAAACCAGAATGAAGGTATATATTTTCAAATATAACTCTCATTAGATTTCACATATAATGCTACAGCCTCTGTGTAATCTTATTTTATTTGTGTCTGTGTCTCATTTTCAGATGAGAAGTGTTACACTATGCTTGTAGTCCTTACACATCTTCTGCCACCAGTTGCAATGAGTCGATGTTGAGTGAAGTTTGCATTAACATTCCTTGTTGATTTTGTTCCAGTAAGTCCATCTATCGATTTGTCTGTCTATCTAGAATAATTTTATTATAAGATACATTTTGCCTTTTTTAGTAAACAAATAAATCATAAAGGACATTGAAGGTGGCTGATTTAGTTTAATCAAGTGTGAAAGTTTGTAATTGTGTACATGCTTATTAACTGGAGTAACATAAAATTTAGAAACTGTTAAATCGGTCGTTTGTATTTTTAGTAAGTGTTTGCAGTAACAACTGATTAAACTCAAATTTTGGTTTCTTTTGTTTGGTTACATTTTAGGCTGGAAGCAGCATTGCTTCTCTTTGTGATGTCTGTCCTTCACAGACCCACCAGCCCCAGCTAATCTGTGTTGGAAATCTGAGGGCTGCCGCAAAGCAACATGTCATCATTGGAAAGAGTGACCGAATCACTGTTCCCCTTGAAGAAGGACTGACATCTGCTGTGGACAAGCTATTTAAGCTCTACTGGGTGTGTAACCTGGCCTATCCATGTCAGCTAAGCTCCGTGTTCTGCTTCTTTGAACACATCTATGACATGCCTCTCTCAACTAGCCGGAAAGCTAAGGTACTGAAGCTCATTTCGAAGCTTAAAGCATCACAATTCACAGCATAATGTACCCTTGTCCAGAATGTCGACAGTCACAATTCACAGAAGTAAAGAAGCTAATTTGGCATCTTCGTGAAATACATGCATTGTCAAAGGGACTGAACTTCATTCTCATTTGCAGCCAGGATGGTTGTCCAAGGACTTACCACAACATCAAATCATTTACTAAGCATCTTTACAGAGATCACCAGTTAACATGTACCACCGTGCACTATTTGTTACTTCACATACTGTACTTGGCCTAACATATAGAACAGGTGGTGTGCTGCCACTTAAAACCAAACACTGTGGAGAATGTTTGTTTGGTGAGATAGTTCACATCATACCACAGGCTGATGCTGAGTCCTTTTTGATGTTTATCTGGATTCTTTAAATTGAGTACTTTGATGAGCATTTTTATGCATATGTCAAGCGAACTAATGACTATGAAATGATCAGCTTAGATGATGCTTCAGATGTTAGGCCTCTTGATGTACTAGCCATTTACAACACAGACAAGCTGTACTTGAATCCAAGATCCAAATTGTTTAGCCTCACGTTTTGTAGTTCTGTTTTTATAAAAAGGGAATTTTATATCTGTACTGATGTTCAATGTTATTCATCAGGTTTTCTAAAAATACGTGAGAACAGTGAACAATTGTGACTAATTTTATATGAGCTATGTTTTATACACCCCTTTACTGTTTGGACTTTTGTTTTTAGGTGTTCATTATCACAAAAGACAATGAATTAGTTACAAGCATGCATGTTTTTACATTTAAAATATCTAAAAAACATCGAGTTAATTTATTACTTATACCAAACGAAACTGTAACATTTTAAATGTAAAAACAGTCATGTTTGTTACAGTTCAAAATCAAACACGTGAATGTTAATTCATTGCTAATTCCAAAAGAAAATTGAACCATATATAGGCATGATAATAAAAATGGAATTGAATTAATTTGTTTCATGCTTTTTTTAACATATTTGATACATTATCTTGATTATGCATAATCAACACAAGTTGTGTAAAAAATGACACATTTGTGAGTTCATTAGCCTGACACATTTAGTGTGTAAAATTGGATTACACACTGGATGTGTCAGAATCAACACAACATGTGTCGTCTCTGAGCACACTCCCACAATGTGTTAAAATTCGACACAGTCTGAGTCATTTTTGACACATTTCTTTTTAGAGTGTACGTAAAAGACTTCCTAAAGTGAAACTTGGGTAAAGGGAGGAACTAGAAGAGTTTGTGATTGTGGTAGTGTGGGTGGTGTGGTCAGGAGGTACCGCTGTCGAATAGCGTCGTAAAGGCAAAGGAGGCGCTTGGAGCAGTTGTAAACTGTTCAGCTATAACAGTTTATTGACAAAAAAAAAAACAAAAAGGAATACAACACACTATATACACTTATTTTTAGGAGTAGGCAGAGATAAGTGGATAATGCTACCACTAGTTAAGACTTAAGGGTAAGAACGCTAGCCCAGTCCTTAATAGAGTTCTTAAGCTTTTTAGCTCCAGCAAACATGTCCGTCTCAGAGAACTCAATCTACCTCTCCTCCCGTAATGCTCACCCTATACCCCTTAAATACCCCCCGGGCTAAACCAAAAGAGTACATGGGTGAAACAACTACCAACAATTACACATATAACAAATATACACATAACCGGTTATCTTCACTCATACGACATACTAGGACTTATAGGACAGGTAAGTATAATACACACATATACATACACATTTAATTAACAATTCTGCTTTTTCCCCCACAGGTAATCTGGAACCCCCCCGGCACCAAAGGTTTCTTCCCACCCCATTAAGGGTATAAAAGCTGGGTGACCCGCGCGCTGCCACTCCATAAGGAAGCCGGTAAGTAGCAGGGGTAACCTGCCTAATTAAATATTAAAAATTGTCTTTCAGCATAGTTGGTGATTGGTGTGGGGACCCACCATATCACACACCCCCCCCCTTATGTTCAGAGCCCTTCTGAATCTCTAGAAAGGTAGTCCGCTGTGACATTTTGTGTCCCTTTGCGATATTTGACCACACATTTGAACGGTTGTAGTGACAAATACCACCTGGTGATTCGGGCGTTACTGTCTTTCATGCGCCGCATCCATTGCAATGCACGATGGTCAGTCTCTAAAGTGAAAGCCTGCCCCACCAGATAATATCTGAGAGAGTCCAAGGCCCACTTAATTGCGAGCGCCTCTTTCTCAATCGTGGAGTAGTTCTTTTCCCTGGGGAATAACTTCCTGCTGATGTACAGGATCGGGTGCTGCTCATCACCATCACCTTGCAGAAGCACTGCCCCCAGGCCAACTCCTGATGCATCCGTCTGCACCAAAAACGGCCGCTCCCAGTCTGGACTCCATAGCACAGGTGCTGAACACAATCGTGACTTCAGTGTCTCAAAAGCCTGGTCACACTCCGGTGTCCACTTCACCTTTTGCGGATGATCTTTCTTTGTGAGTTCTGTGAGAGGTGCTGCAACACTGGAGAAGTCCGGGATGAACCTCCGGTACCACCCCACAAGACCCAGGAAGGATCGGACCCGCCTCTTCGTTGTGGGGATCGGGGTGTTCCGAACTGCCTCCACCTTGTCAACTTGAGGGCGTAGTACTCCGTTTCCCAGGACATATCCCAGGTAAGAGACCTCAGGCTGTGCCATGCTGCATTTCTCTGGGTTGATGGTAAGCCCTGCCTCTTTCAGCTTTGTGAGCACCCGAGCCACATGCTCCACGTGCTCAGCCCACGACTCACTGTAGATGACAACGTCGTCAATGTAGGCCGCGGTGAAGTCCTCCATGTGCCTCAGTACTCTGTCCATGAGTCGTTGGAAGGTTGCTGCAGCCCCGTGCAGACCGAACGGCATTACCGTGAACTGATATAGTCCACTGGGTGCTCGAAATGCTGTCAGCTTCCTTGACTGGTGATCCAATGGCACTTGCCAGTATCCCTTGCACATATCCAATGTCGTCAGGTACTTGGCCCTTCCTAGCCGTTCCACCAGTTCGTCAGCTCGTGGCATGGGATATGGATCAAATGCAGAGACACTGTTCAGCTTGGAAAAGTCCACACAAAATCTCAGCTCTCCATTCTTTTTTGGAACCAGGACCACTGGACTGCACCATTCGCTGGTCGAAGGTTCGATCACCCCCATGTCCAGCATATCTTGGACTTCTTTTTTCAGGTTCGGGATGAGTCTTGCTGGAACTCTGCAGCTGGTCTGTCTGATTGGTTCTGTCTTATTCAGCTTGATGGAGTGCTCAGTCAGGTCTGTGCGCCCCGGCTCTTCCTTGAACAGTCCCTCTGGGATGACTTGTTGCAGTGTTTGTTGTTGCTGGTGTGAAAGGTGAGAGAGTGATACTGACGCTGTACCTTCTTGAGCTCCAGGGAAGTACTGTTCTTCACACTCCTCCTCGTCCTCTACAGCCCTCAGCCATAACTGCTCAGAGGTCGCCCCATCTTGCCAGCGCCTCAGCATGTTGATGTGGAAGGTCTGGGTGGTCTTCTTCCGATCAGGCAGGTAGAGCTCGTAGTTTGTCTGCCCCAGCCGCTTCGTCACCTCATACGGACCTTGCCACTTTGCTAGGAGGCTGGTATCAGATGTTGGCAGCAGGATGAGTGCCTGTTCCCCCACCTTCAGCTCTCTCTTTCTTGAAGCTGCATCATACCACTTCTTCTGATTGGCTTGTGCTTGCTCCATGTTACCTTTCACCAGCATGCTCAGCTTCTCCATCTTGTCCCTCATCCTCCTGACGTACGACAGGATGTTCAGCTGCAGCTCTGGCTTCTCACCCTCCCAAGCTTCTTTCAGCACATCTAGGGGTCCTCGCACCTCTCGTCCGAAGAGCAGCTCAAATGGTGAGAATCCACTAGATGACTGTGGTACCTCCCGGTACGCGAAGAGCAGGTACGGAAGCCACTTGTCCCAGTCAGATCCTGTATCTGAGACAAATTTTCTCAACATGTGTTTGAGAGTTTTGTTGAATCTCTCAGTAAGGCCATCAGTCTGAGGGTGATAAGGACTAGTCCTAATGCCTCTGATGCCTAGCAGTGCCATCACCTCGCTCACTAGTTTGGACGTGAAATTAGTGCCTTGGTCAGTAATTATCTCTTTTGGTATCCCCACCCTAGAGATTAATTGGATCAATGCGTTCACTACTTGACGGGCTTTAACTTTTCTCAGAGGAAAAGCCTCTGGATACTTGGTGGCGTAGTCGCATATCACCAGAATGTACCTATTACCTTGTTGGCTCTTTGGTAATGGTCCTACAATGTCCATTGCTATTCTTGAGAATGGAACCTCAATTATTGGCAAGCTGACTAATGGCACTCTATCCGACTTGTTGGAGGGGGCGGTTAATTGGCACGCTTTGCATTTTTTGCAGTATTCTACTACATCCTTATACACGCCTGGCCAGTAAAACCTACTCAAGATCCGGTCTACTGTTTTATTTTGGCCTAAATGACCTGCCCATTCACTGGTGTGTGCCAGGTCTAAAATCTCTGATCTTAGTGCTTTTGGGATGACTAAGAGTTGCTGATTACTTTTGACCCTATACAGTTTCTCATCCTCTAGCACAAACTGAACATCACCATTTTGCTGGTGTTTACTTTTGCTGGCCCTATTAAAGAGTATTTTAAGGGTTTCATCTGTCTTCTGTAAGCTACCAATATCAGCTGGGAATTTTGGATCCTCCAAGCTCGGTACAGACAGTTGCTCCTCCACCCTAGTACCTCTGACCTTGGCCTGCCGCTTTTCTCTTTTGCTCTTACGTACACGACATGCTGTAGAGAATGGCAGCTGTTCTGCCCTTTGCTTGTTCTCAGCACTTTCACTCAACTTAGTCTGCTGTCTAGTGACCGCATATACACTAGCCGTGACACTATTTTCACTAAGCAGATCTAATAAAATCGGAACATCTCTACCCAGGATCACGTCGTAAGGCAGTCTATCTACCACCCCCACCTTGAGCATATAGGCCTGTCCCTTTATCTCGATTTTCACGTCAGTAGTAGGGTAAGTTCTCTCGTCTCCATGTACGCATTTAACTCTTAACTTGCTGTCGTGAAATATTTGGGGTCCTGGTAAGCTTTGTTTGGTGATCAGGGTTTGACTGGCTCCTGTGTCTATTAAAGCTTTATGGGTTCGTTTACCGATTATGACGGTAATAACTGTGTCCATGTTTGGTGCAACTTCACCTTTCCTGTCCGGTTTAGGTACATAACACAGTTTACTAGCACTGCGATCTACCGCTGGACACTCCCTGCTCTTATGGCCCTGTTGGCCACAATTATAGCATTTAACTGTAGTATTAGGCTGCTGCACTCTGCTATTGCTATAGCTGTATCCGCTACCATAGCCCATTTTAGCTTTAGCTTTCTGCCAGCGACCTTCTACGTTGCTATTTTTGGTATAGGCATTAAGACATTTACCAAAATCACCATCAGACTTACCTGGCTTCTCTGCTGGCTGGTTGCTTCTGCCCTTGTTGAAGTTGAAGTCTTCATCAGACCGTCGCGCTGTAATGAATGCCTCCGCCAACTCCACGGCTCTGGCTGTTGACTCGGGACTGCGTTCTATAATCCAGCGTCTCAACTCCGGGTTCAACCCACTCAGGAACTGTTCCAGAACGATGGCATCGCCGATTTCATCTTTGGATTTCTCCTTCGGTCTGATCCACTTCTCATACAGTCCTTTCAGCCTGCAGTGTAGCTCTCTTGGAGTCTCTTTGGGTTTCATGTGGGCATGTCTGAATTGCTGCCTGTATGTGTCCTTATTTATTTCAAACTTTTGGAGTATTGCTTCTTTTACCTTGGCGTAGCTGCTGATGTCCACAGTGTCCATGGAGATATATGCTTCTCTGGCCTTGCCTTCAAGAGCGGGAACTAGATGTAATGTCCATTCCTCAGGTGGCCAGCCTGCGGTCTGTGCGATTCTCTCGAACATGGCCAGATAATGCTCAATATCGTCACTTTCTTTCAAATCAGGCAGCCTTGGTGCTGGCCTGAATGCTGTGTGTGGACTCACGCTGTCTTGGTTCGAAGCTTGTACTCCTTCTCTCCCGCTTGCCGCAGCTCCGCTGTGTCGGAGTATCTGTGTAGAGTTGCCAGGTAATGCTGCTGCTGCTCCTCCTTCGTCGGCTGAATGGCTCTCGGCGCGAGTCATCTGCTGTAGAAGCGTGAACTGGTGCTGTAATGAACGCCATCTCTGTTCTTGTTTACCCGCTTCTTTTCTCCATAACTCGTCCCGTTCTTGTTGTTGAAGCATGAAAACCTGGAACATAGTTGCGAGCTGATCCAAGTTAGGCGCTGCCGGATTTGTTTGCACGCTTGCCGCTGTACCGCCATGATCGCTCTCGGGAGTCGCTTCTTTCCCGCTGTTCGATTCGCGAGAGTCGACTCTTCTCCCGGATGGATCCCTTCTGGTTTCCATAATAAGAGTCTGTACGGGCTTTGGCTCTACTGACGTGCCGCTCGTGCGTCTAGCATCAGGACTTTTATTCTGAAGCTCCCGGAACTGCTTCCTCTGCTTTGAGCGCGTCGCCTTCTGCCCTAGGTCCCTCTCTAGTGTGCACTAGGAATTAATGCCGCTTCACGGAGCCCAGGTGTCCCGTGATCCGCGCTGCTCCTCGCCGACGACTTCCGCGATGAAGTGTTTTCGCGCTTTCAACAGGTACAGATGGCTGTAACCATTTGCAGTTTAAACCACTGCCACCATTTGTGGTAGTGTGGGTGGTGTGGTCAGGAGGTACCGCTGTCGAATAGCGTCGTAAAGGCAAAGGAGGCGCTTGGAGCAGTTGTAAACTGTTCAGCTATAACAGTTTATTGACAAAAAAAAAACAAAAAGGAATACAACACACTATATACACTTATTTTTAGGAGTAGGCAGAGATAAGTGGATAATGCTACCACTAGTTAAGACTTAAGGGTAAGAACGCTAGCCCAGTCCTTAATAGAGTTCTTAAGCTTTTTAGCTCCAGCAAACATGTCCGTCTCAGAGAACTCAATCTACCTCTCCTCCCGTAATGCTCACCCTATACCCCTTAAATACCCCCCGGGCTAAACCAAAAGAGTACATGGGTGAAACAACTACCAACAATTACACATATAACAAATATACACATAACCGGTTATCTTCACTCATACGACATACTAGGACTTATAGGACAGGTAAGTATAATACACACATATACATACACATTTAATTAACAATTCTGCTTTTTCCCCCACAGGTAATCTGGAACCCCCCCGGCACCAAAGGTTTCTTCCCACCCCATTAAGGGTATAAAAGCTGGGTGACCCGCGCGCTGCCACTCCATAAGGAAGCCGGTAAGTAGCAGGGGTAACCTGCCTAATTAAATATTAAAAATTGTCTTTCAGCATAGTTGGTGATTGGTGTGGGGACCCACCATATCACAGTGATACAGAGAGGAAAAAAGGAGGAAAAAAAGAAGCGAGCCAGAGCTCAGGGTAAAAGCTGGCATACATTTATTTTTATGCAAACTAAGATCCAACACTGAGTGACTGTAGACAGGTGTTTCAGTTTCATTGTCCAACCCCGGTATGTCTTAAATGTGTCTATAAACTGGGTATAGGATATATATGATATCTCAATAAATTTTATAAAACATATTTTCTTTTTGTTTGTTTTTTTTTGTTTTCAGCTCAGAAAGTCATTTTGTTACATTTGTAATAATACTTTTCATTAATTTAAGTAATGTCTTTTTGTCCACAGATCTTTCAGACACATCCCATGTAAAAATGTCCCCAGAGCTCGTCAAGCTAGTCATACGGTTAGCTTATTAGAATAGGCAGCAGTGACTTCATTTAACTCACAATAGAAAAAAGGGCAATTCTGTTTATATTCTTTTTCCTAAAGTTCATATTAATACTTGTAAAGGGTTAATCATTTAGTGGGTGTTAACATATGAACAGCTCAGGCATGAGGGATTGTGGTAGCTGCCTACCGTTTCATACACAGCCAGTCTATCTCTGCTCTCTCCTACTGGTATGCAGATTAGCTAAGTGTCAAACGGTCAGGTTGTTACCGTCATTTAATGGTCCATATTATGTCAATTTACATTTGAGATTTGTAGGTATAAACATACACATATTCACACATACACACACAGCCTGCTTAAGTTTACCTGTTTTTGATGTGTCCATTTTTGTAGTTCCACAAACTGTAGTTTATTTTTTTCACCTGCATATCCGATTAGCCTAAATTTTACCCTGTATATTTAATTCCCAGCGCCAGAGAGCTTTATTTTCATGATAAATATTTCTTAAAACTGCATTGACACTAATGTGGTGACGTGTTCGTGTGTGTTGTGTTCGTACATGTAGATCAGGTGCAGCAGTGCTGCTGGGGTTTTTAAACACAGGGTTCAAACACCTTTTACAAGGTAAAATTCAAGCACTTTCAAGGCCCACTTTCAAGTTTTTTTCAGCATATTTCAGTAAAGTGGAAAATTAATGATAACGGTGATATCTCAAAACTGTGATTCAGCGATAATCAATATATTGCAAAACTATTCTCCACACTTCACAGCGACTGAGCTACTGAGAAAAAAAACACTTCTATGTAAGTAAATAGCAGGAGTTATGGATTTATTGGTGTCAGTTTCACACAAGTTAAATACCAATGTTCTCAAAATACTGAGTATCTCAACATAATGTGTATCCAATAAATTTCGTTCCACTTCACGATTGAAAGATTATTGATCTACTGTTCGAATTATGATGTATCTGGCATGATACGTCATAAAGAAGAAAAGGAGATCCAGTCCAAAATTGTAGTTCCATCAGATTTTATTCAAAGAATCTTCTGAGCAAAACAGTTTTTTTGGATACATCAAAAATTGAGTAAAAAGATTATTGAAAAATTGAATTGAAATAAAAAGGTGAAAATAAGAGGAAAACCCAAAGGTGAGAAAAGTTGGGGTTTCCAGAGTTCTCGGCTGTGTGAACAGGACCTGTGGCTCTGTAGTCCCTCTCGGGAGAAGCTCTCCCGCCCAACTCTACTCTTCTTCCTAGACAGAGTCTAATAAAAACAGGCATTCGCCTGGCCTCAGTCTAATAGTGTGTGAGGAGGCTCCTCACACCCCCCGGATCCTGATACTGATAAGCAGTTATTCATCCTATACGTCAGCCGAGAACTCGGTCACCCCAACCTTATCAGACTATAGATTACATGTACAGAAACTCATGGTTCCGCTGGAAAAAATCAATCATGCTAAGTTGCAAGAAAAACGGCCTTGCTTTGAGCACAAGGACACAATATACATACATTCTAAGTCACAATGTGAATCATCATGAATCGTGCTAAATGCTTGAATAACATACTGATTAAGTGAAATGCTGATTTAGTTACACACAGATTAACCCTTTAATCAATGAACAATGAACATAGTAAAGCAAAACTCCTCCGTATTCTTACACACTTAATTTAATTTGTCATGTTATGAAATCCAAAAACTCCATCAATCAAGAACCAAACTATTCAAGTGAATAGGAATGACATAAAATACAAGTTACATTAACTTTGATCAAAACGTTTGATACTGAAATAAGGCTTAATAAATATAAATTAAAAATAGTGAGCTGTTAAGAACATGTGACAGATTTAGCATTTCCTCAGATTTAGCAGTTCCTCATACAACCACTAGTCGGAGCTGCAGCAGCAGCAGCAGCACAAGCCCGCAGTCTTTACTGAGTCAGAGCTACAGTCCAGCCACGGGCTACAGGGCTCAGCTGAGGCAGTCTGGAGCGTTTTTACAGTTTTTAAAATTCTTCTGTGTAGAAAATAAAGATTTTAACCCCACTAACCGAATAATACAGCTCTCTACAGTTCATCTTTCAGCCCAAGCAGCTAACAGCAGCAGTTTAGAGCAGCCGTCACGGAGTCACTGCTCGGATTACATTATAAACAGGTCAGTTAGCGCGCTGCTAACCTCAGGATGTTTATAACTACGGAGTTTAGTGAACACACCACGGCTGCAAGGTTAGACTGTTGAAGGCTACTGAAGACTAATTAAAGTCTATTGGAGGTTATTGAAAGGGTTATTGGGGGCAGAAATCAGTAAAGGCTGGTTAGGTAAGTGATTCACGTCCTCGTCCTTTGCTGCGGTGAAACTGCGACTAGCACTGTCACAGTGATGTTTATTAACATCATTAAAACAGATTTTGTCAGCTATTGTCTTATAAATATTTACACAGAACTTATATCTCTCCTAACAAGTGTTTATTTTGGTCAGTAACACTCTTCGTAACACAAAAGGCATACCGGTCTTTCGCCTTGAAGCACAGCCGTCCGTCTGCATCAGCTTCTCTTTTTCTGGACATTATGGGATAAACGTTTGTATGTCTCAATTCCACCCGCGAAGTTACGCCTTCCCTCCGGCAGGGTTTCCACATCAATGACTACACTGCCGTGTAGTGGCAGTAAGCCGTAACTTCGCGGGTAATACAATCGACAAGCACTGTGGGAAATGTAGTCAAAGAACGCTTCTGACCTATTTATTATAGACACTAAGATCTTACAAGCTAGAGGGAATCAAGGATCCTGCAGTCTTACTGCAGCATAGCCTGCTGAGTGTTGCTTTCAGTATGGAAACTACAGCTAGCTTTTTTTTTTTTTTTAACTCTGAAAAGGATTTTGTTGGCCTTTTGTTGCAAGCTAAGAATATTCTCTACTCCTAAGAATACTCTACTCCTTTAAACTATGACATCTAAATTTTAAAAGACTAAGTAATGCTAATCTAACATCTGGAGCAAACACTGGCAGTGCCCTCGCTCCAACTACAAACTACAAACGTGGAGTGGAGGAAAAAATAAAGAAAGTTTTTATATGTAAACAATTGAGAATGTGTTAAGGCTGTAAATGACATAAGTTGACCAAATGATCATTTCCTACTTATGGCAAAGCATATTCAATTTTTAAACCTAAAAATGTCCCACAATGGTAAAATCCTCACTTTTGTTTATTATTAGTTCTAAAGCTAATGCTGAGATTTAATATACGATTTTACTCTGAGCTAGCATCATCGCTTTACTATTTATTCAGCATATCACTGAAAAAATTGTAAAAATGTATGTTCCTAGTTTATGCTGTTAGTGGTACCATTTATGATTCTGTGTGTAAAAACTTCTTAAAACACAACACTAAGTGTTGAAGAGCTCTGCAGGCATTAACTAATGTAGGTATACAAACATACATAAAAACACAGCATGAAATTCAGTAAACATCATCTCTGGATAAGATTCATTTTTCTGAACCTGTAAAAAGCCATTTTTAAATGAAGTTCTTGTAACAGAGTGAAGATTTTGTGCATGATGAGGTGTTTTTGGCTGTCTGAAAGATTTAAGGTTTGCATTTTTTATGGAAGAGGAACAGATTTGGGATACTTTTCTATCTTTTGTGAATGCACTGATGTAATATAAGTTCACTCTGTAAAGTAAAACTCTTCCCACAGTCTGAACAGTGATATGGTTTCTCTCCTGTGTGAATGCACTGGTGTTTTTTGAGAGTACTCTGTTTAGTAAAACTCTTTCCACAGTCTGAACAGTGATACGGTTTCTCTCCTGTGTGAATGCGCTGGTGATTTTTGAGATTACTCTGTTCAGTAAAACTCTTCCCACAGTCTGAGCAGTGATACGGTTTCTCTCCTGTGTGAATTCGCTGGTGTATTTTGAGAGTACTCTGTTGATTAAAACTCTTCACACAGTCTGAGCAGTGATACGGTTTCTCTCCTGTGTGAATTCGCTGGTGTATTTTGAGAGTACTCTGTGTAGTAAAAATCTTCCCACAGTCTGAGCAGTGATACGGTTTCTCTCCTGTGTGAATGCGCTGGTGTATTTTGAGATGACTCTGTTTAGTAAAACTCTTCCCACAGTCGAAACAGTAATACGGTTTCTCTCCTGTGTGAATGCGCTGATGCAGTTCGAGAGTACTCTGTTGATTAAAACTCTTCCCACAGTCTGAGCAGTGATACGGTTTCTCTCCTGTGTGAATGCGCTGGTGTCTTTTGAGATTACTCTGTTGATTAAAACTCTTCCCACAGTCTGAGCAGTGATACGGTTTCTCTCCTGTGTGAATGCGCTGGTGTTTTTTGAGATCACTCTGTTTAGTAAAACTCTTGACAGAGTGCTGATGTTTCTCCATGTTGGGACTTGGCTCCATCTGTCTGTGAAATGTAGCAAACAATTTCTGCGTTTTCAGGAGATTCTTCTGGATGGCTTGTGCTTCACCTCTTTCAGCAGTTTAACACTGTTCTTAATTAAATATCCTGGTTGTTTATTCTGGAAAAACAAAGAAAAAAAAATTGTGTATTAAAATAAAAGTAGGTCAATTAACCAAAAATAACTACCTACATTAGTTACACTATATGGAGAAAAATACTGGGACACCTTCATACTACAATAAAGGCTTCAGTACTTTTATCCCATTATAAATTCACAGACATTTTAATATGTAGTTGTATCTTGACTGTCAGCAGGCTGCAGCTGCAAAATGTATGTAGCAGAAACACTGCTGCTGTCCTGAGCACTGAATACAGTGTTATACTACTACTTTAGTAGTATCACACTTTACACTATAATCCATACTACTAAAACTTGAAGCTCGGCTCCGCTCCGGTCCACACCTAGAACCTCCCGCTATGAAGCCGAGCGGAGCGCAGTGCGGCCGAACCGAGTTCCTCGATTAGGCTCGGCCCTGATGCAGAATTTTAGATTTTAGATGCAGAATGAGCACACCTGATGCTTCCACAAGTGATTAAACAGGAGAGATAGTTGAGGGAGGCAGGTCTAATTCAGTGGTTCGGCTTTCAAAGGTCTGATAAACTTCAGCTTGCTCCCAATTGTGCCGGAAAGTGGAGTTGACTAGCAACGGTAATGCATCTAATCTGTTCCACCACCTCAAGCAGTTTCACTACACACAATATCTTCCTTATTCTGGCTGAAGCACTTATGTAGTTTGTGTTGTATCTAAGTTATTTCTAGTTGATATAGGTTTGTTTATTTGACGGTGATATCGTGTTCCTTTTATATAAATGAAGGCTTTCTGCTTTCTTTATCCTGGATGAGGCACTTTTGTTTTGATCTGTTAAATATGTTTACAAAAGGATAAGAAGCTCTGCCTCTGTTGTAATGTAAAGTTATTTATATTGGTAAAATGTAAATAGGTTATTGGTTTGTGTTTGACAGAGATGTCATGTTTTTATTTTGCTACATGCAAATAAAGGTGAGCATTAATTCATTCTGACCATTTTTTTTTCTAAAGTATTATACAGTTTTTTTTTTATGAGAGGAGGCTTTAAAGACAGTAATAGGTACAGATTTCCATTGCAGGGATTCCTAACAGTTTTTCTGAGGCCTTCCAAATATTTATATCGATATCGAAATTATATTGTATCGACCGAAATTAAGGAATGTATCGTGATGTTAATTTTGGCCATATCGTCCAGCACTAGCTGTAAATATGTCATACTGCTCTAACAAAGTGTATCTCATTTTATCTTATAAATATCTTTGTAATTTTCTGACTTGCAGTATATCTCTACCCCTCACCTTTTATAATCAAATATTTAGTTTTTCAATACAATAATTTCAGTGACCGGAAGCAGAAAAAGCCTGTATTAAATGTATATGCTTGATGAAGAGTCTCGACCTACCCCTTCCTGTTTTTATGTTCTAGAAATTAGATAATATTACTTTTTTTATTCAGGTGTAGGACCATTTATGGGATAATTTATCTGCATACAATCACAGCTCCAGAAATGACATTAATCTGTTTTAATAAGGCAGTATGCCATAAAATATCGTAAGAAATAATGTTGCCAATATTTTTGAATATCATGAACTATATTACCCTGAAATATGGAGCCATATCACCCACCCCTAATTATCACATTCAGGGTAGTACTTTCTTGCTGTTTTAAGCAAAAGAAAAATTCACACTGTTTTCATTTCCTATTATATATCTTCTAGAGACATTTTATATATGTTTATGTCCAGTATAATTTATTTTACTTTAATCCTGCATATATGGAGTGCATTATTACCCAGCAAAAAGCTACACATCGGCCCTTCGTGGGCTAAGTGCGGGCACTGTGGGCAGGGGCTAGCCCATTAAAATTCCAAACAGGCCCAACATGGGTTTTCTGTGGGCAGCCTGTTCATTGGCCGGCCCACTCAAATCCTATAAAAGGCCGCTGTGGGCTAGCCTGAACTGGCCCAGTGCATTAATGCCCCTGTAGGCCCAGTGTGGGAATTATTTGGACAGCCAACACTTTGATGCGCCCACACAAATCCCAGGCAGGCCCACTGTGGGTCAGCCCACATTCAGCCTGCACCATTTCACACCCTGAAGGGCCAGTGTGGGATATATGTGGGCAAAGCACAGTTTAGCATGCCCACACAATTCCCATGCAGAGCCAGTGTGGGTCAGCCCAAATTCAGCCTGCACCATTTCATACCCGGTATGGGTTATATGTCGGCAACCTGCACTTTGGCATGTGCACACAAATCTCATGCAGGGCCACTGTGGGTCAGCCCTAATTCAGCCTGCACCATTTACACACTGTAGGCATTGTGGGTTATATGTGGGCAGCACGCACACATATGTGAGCATGCCCACACAAATCCTATGCTAGGTTACTCTGGGTCAGCCCAAATTTACCATACAATATTTTACAATCTGAAAGTTTGTGTCATAACAAGTTCATATGAAGGGTATCTGAATATTTTTTATTGTTTTTGTCTGTGAGAGCTAGGTAGATTAGCTAGCTTAGTGGATAGGAGCAACACTGTGTGAAATGTAGTATCAGCTCTGAAAGATTTTCTAAACCAAAAGTGGAGAAAAATCAAGGTACCACAGCAGAGTTGTGCAGAGACCTTTGGAGGGACACACTCACACACACACTCACACACACACACACACACACACACACACATAGTAACATCTCATATTTTTCAAGACATATACTGTATAGCTATACATTTTTATTTATAAAAATATTTTTATTTAATATTTTGGATAACTACGAATTTGCTCCATGGTGCTGATTCATAATCTCACCTTTATTATTGGTAGTGCTGATAATAAATAAATAAAAATATTAAATTATAAATGTTTTTGTGCTTGACTATACACTTTGTGTAAGCCAGCAAGGTTATAAAAGTTACATATTTTTTTATTTTTGCGATATTTGCGATAATTGTGAGGATCATGTAACCAACGAATCCACCCCCCCGCCCCCCCCCTCCCTGCACGTGCCTTTACCACAGAGCAACGATCAAGCTTAAAGGCAAAGTCAGTGAGTGACTTTGGTCTGTCAAAGTGACTGAAAGGTAAGTTATAATTTCTGTTCTACTATACGCTTTTCTATTTTTTGCTAAGATACGCTAATGTGGTGCTAATGCAGTTACCACTCTCAGGTTGTTGTAGCATTATAAGGGTAGCTATGTTGAAGTTAGCATTGTGCTAAAAAAAAGTTAGCATTGTCCTAAGTTAGAATGAGAATTTACCTCACATTTAAATAACACGAGGGGCTCCCAAGTTGGCAGCTTATCTCGGCTCTTGGAGAAAGACTGCTGTTAAGTAAGTTAACTTTATATCCAAGTATGTCAACAATAACCAGCTAAGGGAACAATGGCTTGCTAAGGGAAATATTAAGGGAAATGGAAAATGGAAAGATATCCACTTAAGCTGAGGGAAAGATAGCCAGTTAAGCTAAGGGAAAGATAGCCAGTTAAGCTAAGGGGAAGATAGCCAGTTAAGCTAAGGGAAAGCTAGCCAGTTAAGCTAAGGGAAAGATAGCCAGTTAAGCTAAGGGAAAAATAGCCAGTTAAGCTAAGGGAAAGATAGCCAGTTAAGCTAAGGGAAAGATAGCCAGTTAAGCTAACGGAAATATAGCCAGTTAAGCTAAGGGAAAGATATCCAGCTAAGCTAAGGGAAAGATAGCCAGTTAAGCTAAGGGAAAGATATCCTGTTAAGCTAACGGAAAGCTAGCCATTTAAGCTAAGGGAAAGATAGCCAGTTAAGCTAATGCAAAGATAGCCAGTCAAGCTAAGGGAAAGATATTCAGTTAAGCTAATGCAAAGATAGCCAGTTAAGCTAAGGGAAAGACAGCCAGTTAAGCTAAGGGAAAGATATCATTTTAAAAAGTTTTGGTATTTTTGTGAACCTGATATCCTGATATCGGCCACCTCACATGTTTATAGAATGTAACTACCAGTCACACACAGTGACTGTAAAGGCTATTTATGTTTCAGCATGAATAGCCTGAAGAAATTCAAATTCAAATAACTATCACTATATAAGAATCACTGTAAGCAAATACAGTCTGCAAATTTCTCTAAAATTAAGCATTGTACATGAAAAGACACTAACAGATTGTAACGCCAGGTAGTGAGGAGTGACCCGAGCCGAGTTAAAAACACAAACAGTTTTATTAGCAGTAAAGCTAACAGATACTGCTAACAGAATAGCCAGGCAAACAAAGATCTCACCGATGACAGAAGACGTAGTCAAAAATACAGTCCGGGTTCGTAACCGAGAAACAGTCCAACCATACATCAAATCCAGAAAGGGCAAAACAAAAGACATAAACCGATAATCCGAAAACAGGGTCGTAACGAGAAGGCAAAAACAATACACAGGAAAACGCTTAGTATGTAACATGAGTTAGCAATACCTCGCGGAGTTTGTTTACAAGCGGCCGCCTTAAATACAGGAAGCTAGAGGAGAATGAACCGGAACTAACTCAGAACACCGGTGAGTCTGAGCGTCGGAGCGTAACATGATTGGGTGAAGGTGAGCGTGTGTTGTTGACGTTATTGTTCATGGGATCTTGGGAAATGGAGTCAGGTAGCGTGGAAGGAGAACACGGCCGCGTGACAGTACCCCCCTCCAAAGAGTCCGAATAATCCGAAGGATGAGGACGACACAAGGAGACAGCCCCCCCAACCTCAGCGGAGTCCTGAACAGGTGGCCCAGAAACGGGAACGGAATGGATGGAAGCCCTGGACCTGGGACGACCCCTCCTGGGACTGCGGACAGAACTGAGGGACCGGACAGAGACAGAACCACCGCGTCTACCCCTTCTTGGACCTGGAGACCTTCTCCTAGGGCGACCTCTGGGGCGTGGTGCAGGACGGGATGGATGAGACCGGTGAAAGTCATCCACCATTAAAGGATCCAGGACATCAGTTGCCGGAACCCAACTTCTCTCCTCAGGTCCGTAGCCCTTCCAGTCCACCAGATACTCCAGGGCTCCCCTTCTCCTCCTGGAGTCCAAAAGTCGTTCTACCGCATAAACCGGGCCACCGTCCATAGCCACCGGAGGAGGAGGAGACGCCCCAAGCGATGTCTCATCCAACGGACCAGGGATAACCGGCTTTAATAGAGACACATGAAAAGAAGGGCATACACGGTAGTGAGAGGGTAGATCGAGACGGTAGGTAACTTCATTAATTCTCTTAATGACTTTGAAAGGACCAATATACTTAACTGAAAGTTTCTTATTAGCATCTGGTTGCCGGAAATCCCTGGTAGATAGCCAAACCCGATCACCAGGAGAGTAAAGGGGGGTCTCACGGCGTAGGCGATCAGCCTGTTGTTTCTGCCGTTGTAAAACAGCCTCAATGCGTCTGTGAGTCTCCTCCCACACTTCCTCGCTCCGACGCATCCAATCGTCTACCGCAGGAATATTAGAGGGTTCGGCTGACCAGGGCATGATGGGTGGTTGATATCCTAAAAAGCATTGAAAAGGTGTCATTTTAGTAGTGGAACTGATCAGTGAGTTCTGAGCTAGTTCCGCCCAAGGGAGAAATTTGGCCCAATCATGGACGTTGTTAGAACAATAGACTCTCAAAAACTTTCCTAGCTCCTGATTCATTCTCTCACATTGTCCATTGCTTTGAGGGTGATAGCCAGAAGATAAACTAACAGATATACCCAAACTACTCATAAAGGCAGACCAAACTTGAGAAATAAATTGGGGACCACGATCAGAGACAATATCTTCAGGGATACCGAAAACACGAAAAACATGAGTAAAAATGGCTTCAGCAGTTTCTAGGGCCGTAGGCATTTTACTAAAAGGAATGAACCTAACTCCGCGAGAGAAACGGTCTATAACTGTCATGATAACTGTTTGACCCATAGATTCAGGAAGATCAGAAACAAAATCGACAGCTAAGTGAGACCAAGGCCGAGCAGGAACGGGCAGAGGTACTAATTTACCAGCAGGTAGAGTACGGGGAGTTTTACTCTGAGCACACACAGTACAGGAGGATACAAAATTGTGGATGTCAGATCGCATATTTTCCCACCAGAAACGACTCTCTAATAATTGAAAAGTGCGGGTCTCGCCAGGATGTCCTGAAGTAGGAGAAGTGTGAGCCCAAGTAATGAGTCTATCTCTGCACTGGTCTGGTACATAAGACTCGTCTGGGGGGCACTGCAAAGGAGGAGGGGATGTAGAATTAATTAGATTGATCTCCTCCGAGATATCCCATCTGATAGGAGCTAAAACTATACCTGGTTTTAGAATTGTAGAGGGTTCTGAGGTCTCTACATTATCTTCCTCATAAATTCGTGAGAGGGCATCTGCCTTGGTGTTTCTGGAGCCAGGTCGATAAGTGATTACAAAATTGAAACGAGCAAAGAAGACAGACCAACGTGCTTGACGTGAGTTCATACTTTTCATAGATCTCAAGAATTCTAAATTTCTGTGATCAGTTATTACCACGAAAGGATGTAGTGCTCCCTCTAACCAGTGTCTCCATTCTTCTAAAGCTAATTTAATGGCCAATAGTTCACGATCACCAATACCATAGTTCCGTTCAGCTGGGGAGAGTTTGTGGGAGAAGTAGGCTACAGGGTGCATCTTACTGGGAGAGCCAATATTTTGGGAGAGGACAGCACCTACTCCAACACTGGATGCATCTACCTCAACAACAAAGGGCTCTTTAGGATCTGGATGTTTTAACAAGGGAGCTGAAGTAAACACCTCTTTGAGAGAAGAGAAAGCATCTGATGCTTCTTCAGACCAGATCAACTTTCTAGCATTCCGTTTCAATAGATTGGTCAGTGGAGCAGCTACAGAACTATAATTACGAATAAATCTTCTATAAAAGTTTGCGAAACCAAGAAATCTTTGTAGTTCCTTTACTGATCTAGGGGTTGGCCAGTTAACTACAGCCTGAATCTTCCTATCATCCATAGTAATGCCTCTGGCACTAATAACATAACCCAAAAAGGAAATGGTAGACAGATTAAATTCACATTTTTCCGCTTTAACGAAAAGCTGGTTTTGGAGAAGACGGGTCAATACAGCACGAACATGGGAAATGTGTGTAGTCAAGTCACATGAATAAATTAGAATGACGTCTATAAAAGCTATGACAAATTTTCCTAGCATGTCACGGAGTACATCGTTTATGAAAGATTGGAATACGGACGGGGCGTTCTTGAGCCCAAACGGCATAACTAAGTATTCATAGTGCCCTCTAGTGGTGAAAAAGGCAGTCTTCCACTCATCACCCTCTCTAATTCTCACCAAGTTATAAGCACTGCGGAGATCTAATTTAGTGAAGATGGAAGCTCCGCGTAGTTGTTCAAGCGCTACAGGTACTAAAGGGAGAGGATAGGGATAAGTTTTGGTAACTGCATTTAGTTGTCGATAGTCGATACATGGGCGCAGACCTCCATCTTTTTTTTTTGACAAAGAAAAAGGATGCGGCTACAGGAGAAGTGGAATGACGAATGAACCCCTGAGATAGAGCCTCCTGCACATACTCCTCCATAGCACGTTCCTCAGTTTGAGTTAAAGGATATATACGTGACTTGGGAGGTATCTGATTGTCTATAAGCTCTATAGCACAGTCATAGGAGCGATGTGGGGGAAGTTGAGTAGCACGTGACTTGCTAAAAACTTCATTCAGATCAGAGTAATCAGGAGGAATATGTGCAAGTGACTCCAGGCCAGGACTCTCTACAGTAGTAGATTGGATCATTAATTTAGGAACAGTAATGCAGTGATCATGACAGTATGGAGACCAAGAAATAATTTCACAGTTAGACCAATAAATCAGGGGATTATGTTTTTTCAACCATGGAAGTCCTAATATAATTTGATAATTAGTGTCCTTCATCACAAAAAACCTGATCTCTTCTGAGTGCAGAGCGCTGACGTTGAGCTTGACAGGAGTGGTGGTGTGGGAAACAGCTCCTCGGCCAACTGGGGTCCCATCCACCGCAGACAGTCTCATAGGATTTTCCAATGGTTCGAACGGAATCTGGAGTTGTCTGGTCAGCTGCTCGTGTATAAAGTTCCCCTCGGCACCGGAATCAATCAGGGCTGGAAACACAAATGAAGAAGACTGGCAGAACAGAACAACAGAAATAATAAAAGATCTTGAAAACATATCAGGACTGAGTCGGCTTACCCCTTTAGCGTGTGGAATCCTCTCCACACGCTTTCCCGAGTTAGTAGCAGATGGCTCATATGGACGGTCCGGGTTGCCATGATAACCATGGGAGAGCCCACCGTAGGACGAGCCTGAAGTATCTTGGTGTTGAACTCGGGAGGGGCAAAGCTGACAATCTCGCAACACATGATCTGCTCTGCCACAATAGAAGCATAATCCAGCTTGAAATCGTCGCTTTCTTTCTTCTTTTGACAAACGGGTAGCGTCTACTTGCATGGGTTCCTCATCCCTGAGTGTGGTCCGTGGAGTAAATCCAGATGCGCGTGGCGTAGCAAAACGAGGAGAAGTAGCAGCAGCTCTACGGCCAGGTACTGAGCTCTGTTTGAGCTGATCAAGTCTGATGGCTAAAGATATAAGTTCATCCAAAGGCAGCCCATCATCCTTGCAAGCTAATTCGGCCAAAACATCAGCCCTGAGTCCATTTCGAAACATCACGCGTAGAGCTGGTTCATTCCAACCACTACCAGCAGCCAAAGTACGGAATTCGAGAGCGAAATCAGACACGGGTCGGTTTCCTTGACGTAACTGAACCAATAACTCTCCCTGAGATTGTCCATGATGCGGGTGATCAAAAACCAACTTAAATTCCCTGAGGAAATGCTCGTATGGGCTATTTTCTATACTAGGCCAAATAGCAGTAGCCCAATCCAAAGCCTTGCCGGTGAGACGAGATATAAAAAACGAAATACGCGCAGCGTCGGCACTAACTGCTGAATTAGCAAAAAATAGTGACATCTGCAAGAGAAAACCTCTGCATAAATCTGGCGAACCATCATATTTATCAGGTTTGCTTACCGGAAAAGCGTCTGCCGAGGGAGCGATAGCAGGAGAGCTAACCGGGGCCTGGTTAGCAGAGGCTAGGCTAGCTGGAGTGGCCACTCTCAGCTGGGCAAGCTGAGTAGCGATATCCTGAAGGCTAGCAGTTATCTGAGCTAGCTGAGAGTGTTGATCTGACTGCTGGGTAGTAAGAGCAGTAACGGTGTTAGCAAGGCTCTCAAAAAGCTGGCTATGCTCCCCTGATTCCCGACTGCCTGCTGGAGGTCTTTAAACTCGGCCATCACTTCAGGCGAGGTATTCTGTAACGCCAGGTAGTGAGGAGTGACCCGAGCCGAGTTAAAAACACAAACAGTTTTATTAGCAGTAAAGCTAACAGATACTGCTAACAGAATAGCCAGGCAAACAAAGATCTCACCGATGACAGAAGACGTAGTCAAAAATACAGTCTGGGTTCGTAACCGAGAAACAGTCCAACCATACATCAAATCCAGAAAGGGCAAAACAAAAGACATAAACCGATAATCCGAAAACAGGGTCGTAACGAGAAGGCAAAAACAATACACAGGAAAACGCTTAGTATGTAACATGAGTTAGCAATACCTCGCGCAGTTTGTTTACAAGCGGCCGCCTTAAATACAGGAAGCTAGAGGAGAATGAACTAACTCAGAACACAGGTGAGTCTGAGCGTCGGAGCGTAACATGATTGGGTGAAGGTGAGCGTGTGTTGTTGACGTTATTGTTCATGGGATCTTGGGAAATGGAGTCAGGTAGCGTGGAAGGAGAACACGGCCGCGTGACACAGATGTAGTATTTACCTGACTGCATTCTCATATCTCAATATTATCATTTTAAGAGGCCGTGAGAAGATCAAACATGCCACCACCAAAGGATGCAGAGATCGAGCAGGTTGCAAAGGTTTGGCTTTGGAATGCACGGGACCGTTCAGGTGGACGGAAGCATCGTCTCAGCAGCAGTCTCTTCAAAAAAATAGTTAATTTATGATCTATGCTATATTAATGCATAAACAATATTCATTTTTGATATGATTAACTATATCTGTTCTATTTATGTAAAGTACATCTATTTTCTCCTTCATTATTATTGCTGTGAGATAAAAACCTTAATGCAAAAACTAATGTTATATTCAATTAGAATTTTTTTTACTGGTTTGATTGGGATGACATTTTGGTTCCAAGTCTACAAGCAAGAGGAATAAAATTAATAATAGAGATCAGGGGTGGGTTTCCTGAAAGCTTCGTTACGCTAAGAACTTCGTTAACTCGTACTTAAGATTGATCGTTAATTAAAGAGTGTTTCCCAAACCCGTGTTTAACTAAAGTACTACGTAAACTCGCTCGCAGATTAACGAGTGCCCTCACCCAGTCGTTATTCTTAAGAGCTTCTTTAGGGGATCTCTACTTGCAGTTCAGCACCTTAAACACCAGGGACCGCCAATTTTGAGGGAGAAAAATTTTAATTTCCCTGGTTGAAGCAATTATATTATGTTACTATTAATTATAATAAATTATATTATATATATAATTATTATTATAATAATTAATATTATTATATTATATTATATTATATTATTTCCCGTGTCTGCGGGTGCTCCGGGTTCCTCCCACAGTCCAAAGTTCAGGCTAATTGGATGTCGGATAAAAATTGCCCCTTAGGTGTGAGTGTGTGAGTGGATGTGTCTGTGTGTCTGTCTGCCCTGCGATGGATTGGCGGCCTGTCCAGGGTGTATACTGCCTTCCCCCCGGTGCCGGCTGGTGTAGACTCCAGCCAAACCCCCACCCCCCCGCGACCCTTAACGGATAAAGCGGTTGACGATGAGTGAGTAAGTGAGTGAATGAGTTATATTATATTTTATTATATTATATTATATCACATATTATATTATATTATATCATATCATATCATATATTATATTATATTATATTATAATACCAACTTTCTCTGTGTAGTCTAACTGGGCATACTGGAATTGACCAATCAAACCCATAAATTATTAAAAATCCAGATTCCTGCAGATGATGCTCACGGTCTAAGCAAAGCTGCAAAGTCACCAAGTCCGTGGATTCTGTAATCAGGCTGTTATGTGGCATACACACACTTATATACACTTCCCACCAGCCCGGGACACAATACAATATATTTCCATGCTATTGGGAAAATCCCTGGTACTGTAGGTCCGGTGCAGGGGACGCCTGCAGTGTCTTTACTCACACCTACACGTATTGTAAAGGGTATCGGTGAATGTGCAGGTAATATTTAATATTATTCTTTAATCAGGTGCTTCTAACCAACATTGTGTCCGTTCATCTGGGCAAACTCTGGGGTGTGTCAGCTCGCAAATATATAAATACCAGTCAAAAGTTGACACGTCTCATTTTTTATTTATTTATTTTTTTTACATTGTCGATTAATATTAAAACTATGAAAACAATTAATTGACGCATATGGAATTATCTAGTTAACAAAGAGGTGCATGGCCTTCAAAATCCCCTGACCTTAACCCAACTGAGCTGTTGAGATGTTGATTTAGGATGAGCTGGAGCTTTACAGTGTGTGTGTGTGTGTATATTGAAGAGTTAACGTTTATTATACCTTGGGTGTGTTGACAAATATCCTTCAATAATGATTACTTAACTTTAGCATCTATAATTACATAATCATTGTGTGAAACCTTGTATTTTATATGCATTTATATAGAAGATTATCCAATCCTCACATTGTATTTTATACACATTTATATAGAAGATTAACCAATACTCACAATATATATTCTTTACACATATAGTTAAACATTGCTTGATCAGGCATGTAACTAACACAGACTCTATTATATGACAAACTAACCCACATGATACATAAGGCATTTACTAACACATAGGATCTATTGTATGGCGGACTAACCACGTGTTATTGACATATTAGCATATAACATATGGAATCTATTGTGTGACTTGTTTAGCTCACGCTTAAGGCATTTTGGTCACTGCATGATCCTAACTAACGGCCATCAATCATCGACTGGTGCACTCTGTATGAACTAAATTGATACAGAGGAGGCTCTTAGACCAAAGCGGCCTTCTCTGTGTGTGGGTGCCTCCCTAAACCTGCAGCTCTTCAAAGCGGGGAGTGACGCACACTCACACAGATAATGCCACAATGTTCAGTTCTGGCTGGACACAGTCAAGGCCAAGCACTAGTGGTCCGGTCAGACACGTGAAACGGATTACTAACACGTGAAATTATGCATACTAACATGAGATGATTTTAGCAACGCCTCATCAGCAGGTTTCACGTCATTTGGGGTATAAACATGGAGTCAGATCAGAGGGGGGTCAGAACTTTTACTATTTGATGGCTGCTAACTGTCTTGTATGTATTGGTTCTCCTGAATTCAGTATTTTGTAATAAATACTTGATTTGCTTTCAACTCCACTCCACCTGTCTGCGACTCTCTCCATCAAAACGAACACGCAGGGGAGTTGTACCCCGGATGGTGGATGGGGGTAACCCATCTTTCATTTTCTTTTTACAACAATATATATATATATATATATATATATATATATATATATATATATATATATATATATATATATATATATATATATATATATATATATATACACACACACACACACACACCGGAACAATAATTATTTTTATATTATTATATTATTTTTATATTATTAATAATTATAATAATAATAAATTAATATTATTATCAATATTACTATTAATAATAGTACAATATCTATTAATATAATATATATGTATATTAACAATAATAATTTTAATTTTTTATTAAACATTAAACATTTTTTATTTTTATTAAACATTTATATATAAACATATGACTTATTTATTTAGCCATATGTATCTGTAGGTGTATTTAATTAATGCCAAAGTACATCCTTTTGTAATTTAAATTTCAAAATATGTATAATATTGATGATTACAACACTTTTTTACATTTTTAGGGTGTAATACTGAATAAATACTGCATAATAATCAATATGTGTGGATCGATTGAGTGCGCTGTTTCAGGGGAGGATTCAACAAAGACGTTCTTTAACCTCCTTTGTTAATTTTCACGTTGCGAAGCTCTTTGGGAAACACTCGCAGAACTGGCTCGTTCTTTACTCACGTCATTCGTTAGTTCGTTCGTTATTCGCTAAGGTTGTTCGTTTTCGGGAAACCCACCCCAGAGGCTTTGTTCCAGTAGCAATAATAGTATCAGTTTATTATTCATCTACTACATCAGTCTAGTGCATTTAAGTATTTATTCAAGAATATGATTTGCTGTTTTTATTGATGTTTATATATATATATATATTATATATATATATTTTTTTATTTAAGTTGTATAATTCTTTGTTATTTTGTATTATGTTTGATATTTATTTTATACCGTTTATTATAAATACTGTTTTTGCAAATGGAGATATTTATGCAGTACATGTTTATCTACATGCTAAAATATAAATTTGGGATTTAATTTACTTAAATACTGTTGTGTGTTGTTTATATTTTATACATGATACTTTGTAATAAACTTATTAATTTACTATACACTTTAAATTGTGTTATTTATATAATAGTTTTACAGCCAGTTGCAAAAAAATGTCAAAGTGCCAATAGCACAGCTTTAAATTTTCTTTCTTGAAAAGTGTTCTCTGTTCAATATTGCACAGTTCTAAAAATTTGGGGCCACAATTGGTTTTCCGCTGAGGGCATGTGTGTGTGTGTGTGTATGTGTGTTAGAGCTCTGCAAATCTCTGTTGGCCCAATGTGCAAATACCCATTGGTCCGATTTGGGCTGCCCATATGGGGGCGGTACCGCACCAACCTCATTGGCCCTGTGTGGGCATGTTTGCTGGGTTGTATCATGACATTATTCTCACCAAACAAAATCACATCATAAAACATTTTACTATTGCTAACACATTTGTAAATCTGTACATAAAAATACTGTGTGGAGCATGCACCATGTTTTTTAATGCGTCACGAACAATGTAGAAAAATACTGAATAACAAAAGCAGTTTTGTTAAAAGGATACAGCAACTGGAAATAGGGGCACATTACATTATTTTTAAAGGTAAGTTACAGTTTAGCAACCTTTACCTTATCAAGCCAATGCTAGCGACCTAGCCAAGCTAGCTAGCAATTCCAAACATCACATACTACCAACAGCGTGAATGTCCTAAAAACATGAATTTGTTATTAGTTGTTGATATATAGCCTAAATGGTAGGATAATGTACACACAGTTTGTAATGGTTAATCCTTTTCGTTATATAGTTAACTTTAACCGTTAGGTGTGTTATTCTGCTATAACACCACTGGGTCATTTTACAAGCTAATATTTTAGGTTTTTTTTCTGTCAGGATGAGTGAGGCAGGCTGTGTGGTGAGGACCAGGTCGATATGATTACTCATTTATCTATCTATCTATCTATCTATCTATCTATCTATCTATCTATCTATCTATCTATCTATCAAATTAATTTAAACACTGATTTAATATTTTTTCTCTCTTTTTTAAAGAGCATAATATAAAATATTTCAGCATGAAAGCTCATATTTGTTAGCTGCTGGTTAACTAGTTAACTTTAGGGCATGGTATGTGTTCAGAAAGGGGGCAGGAGGTGCAGAAATTAATTAATATTGTCCATTCCTTAATTCCTCTGTGATGGGGAGCTGAAATTAGCTCTGATTATTTTTTATTTGATTTATTTTTTCCGTTCCGCCTTAAATGCGGTAGCGCCTGCCGTCTGTTGCACCATTTAAGGTGGAACGGGAAAGTTAGCTAGCTAGCTAGCTACCGAAACGAACTACTAGCGAACTTTTTATACTTGTTATGAAGAATTCAGCCATAAAACATCAAAACTACACAATAAACTAAGGCAATACAGTGCTAATCGTAATTTTTAACACGGAAAATACTTGCATTTGTGGGTTTCTTTGGTCGCTTGTTCCGCCATCTTGCCAGTCATTCTCATACCCCTCGGTACGAAGTGTGGGTCTGGAAAATCTCCGTTTGAAGGGCTAACTAGCCCTACCCCTTACCCCTACCACTTCTTCCTAACAGGAATCGGGACACCCCTACCCCTTGACGTGCACGCGCAAAACAGAGGAGTAGGGGTAACTGTACGTCCACACCGAACGCGATAAAATCGCTCTGTGTCGCTCGTGCAGCAGGCGATGAGTCGCTTGGGGGCGTGTCTCACTCAACGAGCTGTCGCTGGTGGGCGTTTCCAAACACAGGCACTCAGACAGCAAGAATACAGAAACAGCCTGTCTACACAATTCTAAAACATTATACACTCGTACAAACGTTTCGCATTATTTAAAATGCACGTCATATGCATAAAAATGATTATCTATTAATCTCCTTATGTGTTAAAACATTTATTAATGTAAAATGTGTTAAACCTGGCTTTCAACGAATGAGGTAAGCCCTCTGCTCTGAACACAAAAAGCTGGCACTGAATCTGTTGATTTCTTTTAACCAATAAGCAGTGTTCCCTCAAAAAACGAAACAAATGGAGGGAAACTGTACTACATAAATACTAAACCCCTCTCAAAACCTCCATTTTGCGAGCGGAATAAATCTTCAGTAGGAACAGAAAATCAGATCAGCGATTTCAGGCCGGACACCGGACATATGAGAATCTGTTTCTGATTGGTAGTCGCCGCCGCGCGTCACTGCTCATTTGCATAAAGTTGAGCTCTCGTCAACTCTCTCGCATCGCTCAAACCGCCCGCTTCGCGTCGCGCCGCGCCGCGTCGCTGCCCGTCGCCCAGTGTCGCTCGCTCTCATTGAAAATGAATGACTTCCGGCTGCTTTGTCGCTCGCGTCGCGTTCGGTGTGGACGCACAGTAAGGGGTAGGGCCAAGGGGAGAAATGGGATTCACCCGAAGTGTTTTGGTGCTGAAACGGCTGTACCTCAGAGCTGATAACCCGACCGGGGCAGAAATAATTAATTATTAGGCAAAATATGCTTCAGTACCCGCTAAAAATGCACAGAAGAGTGACTAGAACTGATATAAGAGCTCATTGTCCCAGTGACTTTTCTCAAAAATACTTATATTTGCTTAAAACAGCACTTTTTCACGGAGCTCCTCAGCTCTGTTTACCTCCTGGGAGGCATTCAAGCTCCTCTGGAGCTACAATTAATAAATAAAAGCACGCGGTTCTCTTGTTGATGCAGGGAATTGTAGTTCAACATAAAATCACAGAAAAATAATGACCTTTTTACTGTTACAACACATCAACCAACCTCCAACAAGAGAGAGAGAGAGAAACTTCTCCATACCTTCTGTAGTTCAGCTGATCCTGCTCTTTCTCCTCTCCAGCTACATCTTACCCTCATCCGGGTTATGTAGAGCCCCGCCCCCTCCCCCGCTATATAACATTATACCCCATCACCGCTAGAGGGAGCCCGCGAGGGAGTCCTCAATGCATGGAGCTGAATGGAGCTAATCAGCTAAAACTCTCATTTAAAACACTGTATAACTACTTCTCTGGAGTTTTCCTTTAATTTTACAAAGTAGAACAAAGTATTTAACTGAAATAGGAAAGAAAATGTGCCTCTATATTTCCATTTTCTACAACAAATGTTTTATTCAGTAGATTTACTAGCATTACTGCTACTGATGCTGGAGTTACACACAGAGCTCGTTTAAAATAATTAAAACTGCAGTTCATAAGCTTTAATAATTATCTCTGTGGTGATGAAATAGTTTTAGTTCTATTTTTTTTAAATAAGTACAATTCTTACTGTATAATGTATCAAACATTTATAAATTATTATTTTGCTATTCCAGTTCAAACCTTTTTTTAAATCTAAATTTCATTTAAAATATTATGGTTACATTTTCTTTACATTTACCTTCTTGATTTAATGCAGATTCTTGAAAAGGATATCGTACTGCAGCAGATCTTGTTTGTTGCTCACCTTGTCTAAAGTCTTTCTATTTATATATTCTGAAAGCTTTTCATAAATTGAGGTCATTCACAGCTCCTCCCTGTAAAATCACTCTCTGACATCACAATGGACCATCCTGATTTCTGTATAGAAGGGTACTTCACACTTATAAACGCATTTGAAATTTCATATGCAAATATCAGTTTAAAAGTAATAATTATAAAAATAAAAGGATTTGTTTAAGAGTTCATTGTCAGTGTCACAATTGGTACTCTAAAACAACAGCACTGATCTTTCCATTGTAATTAGTGTTATTTGTTGGAGTTTTACAGGAACAAACAGACAATCTCTATAGAGGGAAAAAAAAACTCTGCTCTGAATCTCAAGCCACTTGACAGTCTGAAATATATAAAAAAACGTATAAACAATTTTTTATTCTAAAAAGTATCAAACAATTATAAATTATTTTAAATGTTTTGAAATGTTTAATACTTTATAAAATATTTTTTTTATTAATTTCATCCAAACAGAAAAAACTATAACTATTTAAATTACAGCAGAGATAATTATTAAATTATTATTTAAACTGCAGTTTTAATCATTTTAAACAAGCTGTGTCTAACTCCAGCATCAGTGGCAGTAATGCTAGTAAATTTACTGAATAAAAAACATTAGTTGTTGAAAATGGAAATATAGGGGCACGTTTTCTTTCCTATTTTAGTGAAATACTTTGTTCTACTTTGTAAAATTAAAGGAAAACCGCAGAGAAGTAGTTATACAGTGTTTTAAATGAGAGTTTTAGCTGTTTAGCTCCATTCAGCTCCATGCACTGAGGACTCCCTCGCGGGCTCCCTCTAGCGGTGATGGGGTATAATATGATGTAGCGGGGGAGGGGGCGGGGCTCTACATAACCCGGATGAGGCTGAGCTTCCGGGGTCTGTAGCTGGAGAGGAGGAAAAGCAGAATCAGCTACAGAAGGTACTCTCTCTCACACAAACTCTCACTCACTCTCCCTCAAAGGTAAGTGAGCGCTGGATGTTAATCTACACAGATTTCTCTCTGAAAACTGTTTATTTGGGTGTAAAGCGCTTCTGTTTATGTAAACTTAGATTTACAGATTCTTTCAGCACTAAGGCAGGAGCATTAGCATTAGCAAAATTAGCTTGTAAAATGACCCAGTGTTGTTACCAATACCACACCTAACAGCTAAAGTTAATTATAAAGGAAAGGATTAACCATTACAGACAGCTTGCACACTATCCAACCATTTAGTCTATATAACAACAACTTAACACAAATTTAATGTGTTTAAGACATTCAGGCTGCTAATAGTATTTTATTGTTTGAAATTGCCTGCTAGCTTAGCTTAGTTATCTAGATAGCTTTGGCTAGTGAGGAGTAACGGTTTATTATATGTTGGGTTTATTGACAAATATCTTTCAATTATGATTACCTATCTTAGTATCGATAATGACAATAATCATTGTGTGAAACCTTGTATTCAATATGCATAACCAATACTCACATTGTATTTGATCATCTTTATTACTCAGTGTATTTTACACGCATTTATATAAAAGATTAATCAATAATCAATATATCCTTTACACACATAGTAAAACATTGTTTGATATGGCATGTGACTAACACAGACTCTATTATATGACAAATTAACCCACATGATACATTTACTAACACATTAACATATAACATATGAGATGTAGCTCAGGCTTGAACTATTTTTTGTTTACTGCATGACCCTAACTAACGGTCATCAATTCGACTGGTACGGGGCTAAATTGCTACAGAAGAGGCCTTAGTTCAAAGCGGCCTTGATGAGCAAGTGCCTCCCTAAAACCTCTGCTTCCAAGAGGGGGGTGACGCATACTCACACAGATAGTGCCACGATGTGCCATGATGGAAGAACACAGTCAAGGTCAAACACTAGTGGTCCAGTCAGACACGTGAAACTTCAGTACTAACACGTGCATGCTAACATGAGATGATTTTAACAACGCCTCATCAACAGGCTTACGTCATTTTGGGGTATAAACGTGGAGTCAGATCAGAAGGGGGGTCAGAACTTATGCTGGGTGGCTGTTAGACGGTCTCTCATGTGTTAGTTCTCCTGAATATTCAGTTTGTAATAAATACTTGGTTTGCTTTCAACTTCACTCCACCTGTCTGACTCTCTCTATCAAACGAACACGCAGGGGAGTTGTACCCCGGACGAGAGGTGGGGGTAGCCCACCTCACATTTTCTTTTCTACAACAATTTGGTGACCCCGGCCTCTGAACGAGTCTGACGAAGGACAGCATCCGGCACTGATCCACTCACGGCCGAACTTAACAAACCAGGTAAGCAGAGCCTGTTTAATCAAATTCTGCATATTGGCTATTTCAAATTTGAGTGGAGCGGCGCTCTGGCTGCTGTCCGGAGGGGAGCAGTAAGCATACCAATGTGTTTTACTCGTCTTTTGTACATATGTGAGTAGAGACTGTGGGACCCTAAATTAGGATATTAGGGATCAATATATGCTATATTACTCATATATTAGTACAATTTGGCCATATATGAATGAGTTTATTGAGTTCAGTTAAAACTCTGTCTGCTCTTCCTCAGTAAGGCCCAGTCTGCACTGGGTACGGCTGTGAGGGGGAGACAGATAAGAAATATGCTGAGTCATACCAGGTGTCTAAAGGTGGTGCTTAAAGCCCCCACCTTTGTTCACCCAAATACTGTATAAAAGTGTGTGTATTCCTCTGTGTTTTCAGAAGATCGGAGCTTCCTGACTGATAGAACAATAAAAAGATCAACTTAGAACTTCAGAATGACCCGACTTCTCCTTTCTTTAAAACTCGAGGCACTCGTCTGTTTTTATCTTCTTTCTTTTGAATTTAGAACTTTACATCGATGCATGACTAGATAATCTTTAAGAGTCTATTTTAAGCTAGCCCAAGGCTTCCCTTTAAGGGAGGCCAAGAGTCGTCAAATTACGAACGACATTTTGGCGCCCAACGTGGGGCCTTGAAAAGAGCCCATACGCAATAACGATTAGAGACAAACAGCTGTTGACATCCTGTGGCGAAGAAAGACAATTCACTTCAATGCTGAAGGAAAGGTGAGCATAAAACCTTTTTCAATTTAATTACTGAAAAAGAAATAGTGTGTTTTCTTGCTCACAAAGATGTCATTGCTTTAGAAGTTAAAAGAAAAATTAAAACTTTATAAAAGATAAAGTAACATTTAATTGAATAACAAGCAGACGAGCGCTATGATTTAAAGAAAGATATATACATGTTTAGAAATATGTGTATAACAATATAAATTGAAACCAATTGATCAAATTTAATGAAATACTTGATGAGCATTTTTAGCGTCTAGACGCCTAAATTCCAATAAATTCCAATAAAATAATTATATGTTAATGTCTGTCTAGTGTATGTTGTATGTTTCATCTCCCGGGCGTTAAAGACGGGACACGTCATAAGGTGCGATCTAGAAAGCACGACGTTAGACTTGATAAAAGAACATGAGAAAAAGAGAGTAATACAGAAAAAGAGAATAAAGAGAATAAAAAGAGAATAAGTATAAGAGCGACGCCAGAGAGTGAAGCGTGCGCTGAAAAGAGATATAATGAAGCGACGCCAGAGAGAGAGCGTGCGCCAAAGGCCTAAAAAGAGTAAGAGATAAAGGGGAAACGGCTTGGACACCGTCTGTTTAACAGAGGGTCGTAAGAGACCAAGTCCGTCTCTTTGTTCCATGAGCGTAAGTTGAGACACTCTATCCTTGACTGTATACAGCGGAGATTGATTCTCACTCGGAGAAAAACGCTTAGTGCAGAACGCCACTGTAACTGACAAAAGAGACGAGGGAGGCTATTCAAATCTGACTAGCAGGGTATATGTTTTGTGTTGTCTGTTTACAGTCTGTGTTTAAGTAATGTCTGAGATCTCCATTTTTGTTAAAATATTAAAATGATGGCTGTGCAACATAGAGGTACCTATGATCATTTTGTGTAAATTATTATTGTCACATGTATGAGTGTGTCAGTGTTGAAAGGGTTTGTGATGTTTGATTCCCAGGAGAGAGGTGATTGCATGTATGTAAATGTTGTTAGAAATGGTTGAATTTGATATATGTACATTATTGCTGTGCAATATTGCTGCATAGAATGAACTACTCTAATTAGCACAGACGTGTGCTGAGAAGAGTTGTTAGAATAGTATCTGTTAACGTAAAGCTTAACAGGAAGTTTTGATAGAGTGTTGAGTGTTGACAGAGAGAGAGAGAGAGATAAATAAATAACAGAGATCTCTAGAGACCTGGGAAAGGTAAATGTTATGTGTTTGTTTGTCACTGTCTTTGTTTAAAAGCATATGCTGTGGTTACCATCTTGAATGTTTTTAGTATATACAGAGCTCTTAATATATGTAAATTTATAAGCACAAAGCAAGGAAATACACAAGAATTAAATAGATCTATGACACAAGAGAAAAGCGCTAAAAACATAAATGTTTGTTTGTTTGTTTGTCTGTAAATTATATGTTTGTTTATAAACTATCATGAGCTTCTTTGAGCCCGAGCAGTACAGCTAATATAACGGGACAAAGACAGTTATTATAAGTATAAAATATTATTGATTCCATAGACCCCAATATACTGTATTTAATGGTAATATATCTTTTATGAGCTCCTGAGCCGAGTCATAACGGTTGAGGAGACATAGACTGAGATATTTCCGATAATGAGCCTTTTGGAGAGACAGAGATGTTTGCGGTTAAACGCTGATCAACGAAGAGTGTTGAAAATTAAGCTCGGATCTACCTCTAAAGGGACAGAACAGTGAGTGTCACTGATAATTATACTAGTGAAGTGTTCAGTATTACTTATCAATAAAAATGTGTTAAAAATGGATGCTAATAATTATGGAAACATGCTTATGAGCTTCAAATTTATATTGTTAGGGTGATTATATAAGAATTATGACTATACTGAGATTGAATATGATTTAATGTTTCAGCCCTTGCTCAATATGTTTTACAAGTGAAAGTGTTATTTTCCTTGAAAAGTCGTTAGGGTCTTCAGTAAGCTACAATTAATAGTACGTAAATTAATAATGAATGTTTATATTAGTCTATGTTTGCAAACAAAGCCATTACTGCCTAATAATATGTGCGTCTCTTAGTCTATTCATTTTTACAGGCATTCAGTTAACCTCAGTTTGCAGAGGGAAGGAGAGACCGGGGGCGAGAGAGGGGCAGACAGGCCCTCACCCACACACACACACTCTCACATACTCTCTTGCAAACACACACTGAAAAGCACTCTTACACACTGCGCACCTACACGCAGGCGGACAATACCTTTAACAATCACACCTATAGTTATATACGTTAGTAAACACCTATAACATGAAAGAGACCATGGAACAATTTTTAATGATAAATGATAAATTACAAAATCCTTATTTTTTCATTCTGAAACTCTCACCATAAGACCTGGTGTCACACCATCTGACAGATCACATCACACAACAATCTGAATGCAAAAATCTGTATTGTCTGCATTCAGCTAACAAATGAACTTGGTTTGGCAAATGACTGAAACCATTTTCGGTTACAGCAGAATCACAAAATTGTTGAATAACATGTGAATCATGCTCAACATAGAATACATTAGCTACTCCACTTACTGTATTCATTACACTTTAGATACAGGAATTCTATTTTTTTTTTCTCCTTTTTAGTAAATCATTGCATTTTTTTTTGTTGAATGAATATTATTGACATGAAAATAAGCCAAACGATGGTGGATCTGAAAGCTGTTGATGTATAATTATAAACAGTGGGCTAGTAAATATTGTGCCACATTTTGGTTTCTACTTAAAACACAAACTGAAGACTCATGTGTTTATGATATATGACTACTATTATGTGTTTATGATATATGACTCTACTATTGGACTATTTTGTGCTGAAACTGAATGTTCCGGTGTACTATAGTGAACTACACCTGTGTTAGATGAGCAAATGTTATACAAGTATTTAATTTGTGAATAATATGCTATAAACATGAGTTAAAAGGACAACTGCACATTTAAAAATAATTATAATATTTAATTAATTAATAAAAATTAGATTTGGCATGGCACCATATAACATTCATTTTTGGGACAAAATGTTTTTGTTAGGGGTGGATTATCAATACATGATTGATAAATAAATTACTTTATTTGTTTCTTTGTATTACAGATCTAACTTTGTGAAATGTGATTGGGACAGTCACTTTATATAAGCTTTTTCTGGTTTTGATTGTAAATTATAAGAAATTAAATGTTAACCCCCATTAATGCTCTGTAAGTTCATATGACACAGTACTTTGTATGCAATCTCATCAAGGTTTTTACATATTCTTCTGTAATTCATCTATATATATTTGACACGCCAATGTACAAAACTCACAGGCTGCTCAATTTCTTTGTTTTTCTTTCGTATGTTATTTTATTTTGATGTTTGTTTTGTTGTGCCTTGTGTTAAAAATTTTGGTTAAGCAAAATATTTCTGGTCTTACTGTCCAATGCGCTGTGATTCACGTTTCCTTATTTTTCTAATGTCGGACTGACTTGTCATTTTATGTCCTTCGACCCTTTCTCTGGAGACTACGGGTCAGGGTGAAGTGCTAGTAACCTCTCCCTTGACCTGCACCGTGCCTTTCTACGTGGCGTAAAGTCACAAAAGGCGGAAGACCATCGTTTTACCTTTTTTTGCTACTTCCTGTTTTCTGGATTTGAACTTTGTACTCGTTTCTTGATCTTTGCATTTCTTCTCCAACTCTGTGGACTACTTAATCAAGCACCCTTTGCATTTTCGTCCCATTGCTCCATTATTTGACGTTATAGTTTGTTTATTGTATTCCACGAGTGCCTTTCACTGTCTGGTGAAATGTTTTACTTTTACATATGTGTATTGTGCGAAAGGGGGGACAGGCTTAATTTCTGGCCTTTACTTTTCTCTGCTCGCATTCCCAACATCCTCTGATGAGGCGTGAAGAGGAGCCTCTTGAATGTGCATTGTCTTGGTAACACTACATACTCCCATAAGGGACCTAGTGGTAGTTTTTCCAGGAAGCCACCAAATGACGTCGCTACTCTCTCATCGGCAAAGTGCCTTTGGTTCTAAGGGGGGTTGGCCATCCTTGACTTTGTTCCGGGGTGGTTTGCCTTAACCCTTGGTTCTTGGTGTGCTGCTGAATGTGGGGTTACGTTGGGTAGCTTTGCCAGGTGCCATGTTTGACGTGCCGCTCTATGCTCGATTAGTCGCCAGTTTCCAACTGAGGTGGGGAATGTGGGGCAAAGTAAGATACTTATACCAAAAAGTTGTAATAAATGGCCATCTCAATACTTGAGATGTGTCATTTGGACCTGTCTGACCCTCCTAGTGGACAATATATTAATATGGAACTTAAACCATATATGCTATTCAATTTATATATCCTATGTATGTAATCCATTTTGTTGATCCATATCATGTGTGAGTCTTCATACCTTTTGTAGTTACACCATCATTTATTCATCTGTTTTGGTGTTATAGATGCTATGTATAATCATGTATTTCCTACTACTCTGTCACATTTGCTCGCATGGCTTGATATGGGCTTGGGACTTATAAATAGCACGGAACCTGCACCTTAAAAATGTTAAAACTTAGTTCAAAACTTGATCTTTATTTACTAGATAACAGCAAATAACTTAATCATACCATCGTTGATCCGTGGGATTAAATCCCACGGAAGGGGGGAATGTGGGGCCCTAATTAAGATATTAGGGATCAATATATGTTATAATACCCATATATTAGTACAATTTGGCCATATATGAACGAGTTTATTGAGTTCAGTTAAAACTCTGTCTGCTCTTCCTCAGTAAGGCCCAGTCTGTACCAGGCTGCTGTGAACTGAGGGGGAGACAGATAAGAAATATGCTTATCATACCAGGTGTCTCAAGAGGCCCAAGCTCTCACGGGAACGCTGGGCAGGAGAAGGAAAGGTGGAACTAAAAGCCCCCACCTTTGTTCACCCAAATACTGTATAAAAGTGTGTATTCCTCTGTGTTTTCAGAAGATCGGAGCTTCCTGACTGATAGAACAATAAAAAGATCAACTTAGAACTTCAGAATGACCCGACTTCTCCTTTCTTTAAAACTATTCTATTTTAAGCTAGCCCAAGGCTTCCCTTTAAGGGAGGCCAAGAGTCGTCAGATTACGAACGACACTACCTAGCAAACATTACCTACCTGTTATAAAGCACTTGCAACTTTAGCTAGCAAGCTAACATTAGCTACTGGTTATAAAGCGTTTGCAACTTTAGCTACCTATCTAAAATTAGATACCTGTTATAAAGTGCCTGCAACTTTAGCTAGTAACCAAGCATTAGATGCAACTTTAGCTAGCTAGCTAAAATTAGCTGCCTGTTATAAAACACTTGCAACTTTAGCTTTCAAGCTAACATTAGATACTGATTTAAAAAACGCTGGTAACTTTAGCTATCGAGCTAAAATTAACTATTTGTTATAAAGCGCTTGCAACTTTAGCTTGTCAGCTAAGAAACTGGTTTTGAATAAAAATTTAACGTTATTTAACTCTAGGATATTTTGGTAGCATCACAAAGCTGAAATCAGGTTCTTGTTTGAATTGTTTACAATTGCACTTGCAATAAGTGTACATCAATTAACTGCATTCTTCAATACATGTGATAACTGGAAAGCAACATGTACTTTTTTTTCTTTTTACCTGAGTGGCAGCTGCAGTTAAGACAGAGCTGAATAAATAAATCAAAATAATTATAATTAATAAAAAAAATAATAGGACTATCTGATATACTGCTAAATGAATAAACAAAAATCTCTCAAATAATAATAATAATAATAATAGGATTAGCTGATATTCAGTTGCCAACTTAGCGACTTTGTCGCTATATAATTCGACTTTTCAGACCCTCTAGCGACTTTTCTTGTAAGATGTAAGATTTCTCTGAGATGAACACGCGTTCTTCAGTTACTGTCCTCGCGAGAGGGGTCTTCACAGTGCACATGCACTACCGAGCCCCAGAAATGTGCTCTCAAGCCCCAAGTTGTTGCATTGTGGGTGGACTGATTGTTAGGTAAACACATGAATATTAAATGTTTTAAGCTTTAGTGTCTATGTTTTGTCTTACTGTTACGCAGTAGATAGCTAGTTAGCTTGATTAGCAGTTAGGTAAGCTAGTTAGCCAACCTAACCAGTTAGCTTCTTGCTACTGTTATAACTGACATGTTGCAATTTAGCAATAAAATGTGCTTGATGCTAGATAGCTAGCTACTCATAGAAGCTAAAACAATCTAACTGAAACATTGATACATTTACATTTAATAAGTAGTTAGCTATTTGGCTAAAGTGATATCAGCATTCAATTTACCCACATGTTCATACTGATCTCTTCTATGACTGAACACACCCAGTTTCATTGGCCACTGAAGGTTTGGGGCTTGAGAGTGCATTTCTGGGGCTTGGAGGTGCATGTGCACTGTGAAGCCCCTGTTGCACACAGACAGTCTTGGTCCTCGCGCTGCAGCGGGCGCTGCCGTTAGCCCCGCCCACACCACTCACAGTGCAGTCTGACTGTCAGAGCACACACACCGCTCCACCAACACACTGTAAATGAATCGCGCGTGCCCACAGCCGCCGCTGACTGACCCCGCTCTGTATTTACAGAGCAGAAGTATAAATATAACTGTGTCTTCAGAGTGACACGAACAGAAATCACTTAATTTAACTCACACAGTCTCAGTCATTCACTCACCTCACTCACCACATAGCCTGTCACTCACCTCCTCCACAGTGTCTGCCTCTTTATAAAAAGCTAAATATCTATTGAACCATTGAACAATTTTTCTATGATAGGTTTAAAAATAAAGAAAACGTAAAAAAATAAAAATAAAACAAAGCTAAATACAAAGCTAAAAATAAAGAAATAAATAAAACTATGTATTGAACCATTGAATAATTTGTCTATGATAGGTTAAAAAATAAAGAAAACTTAAGAAAACACAAATAAATAAATAAATAAATAAACTAAAAAAAAAAGTAGAATAACAGTTCCGACTAACTGCTGCTCTTATGATAACATTTAAGAACATGGCAAAAAACTAATTTATGCAATTCACGTAAAAATGAAGTTATTGTAAAAAAGTGACCTATTTAAAAAAGCAACAGAAGTTTTTCATATGTAACATTTCTAACACATTTATGGTGTTTTTTACACACTTTTTTCTCTCCCACAACCCTAATCCTTTACAGCTTCAAAAACATGTATTATGCAAATTAGGCGATGGCGTCATTTAGCGACTTATAGCGACTTTTAGGACAGCCAATAGCTACTTTCCTTACTGAGGAGTTGGCAACACTGTATTCTGCTGGTACAGACAGTGGAGGGAAAACTGAGCCTAGAGAGAGAGAGATTCTACCTTCTGTAGTTCAGCTGATTCTGCTCTTCCTCCGCTCCAGCTACAGACCCCGGAAGCTCAGCCTCATCCGGGTTATGTAGAGCCCCGCCCCCTCTCCCGCTGTATCACATTATACCCCATCACCGCTAGAGGGAGCACGCGAGGGAGTCCTCAGTGCATGGAGCTGAATGGAGCTAAACAGCTAAAACTCTCATTTAAAACACTGTATAACTACTTCTCTGGGGGTTTCCTTTAATTTTACAAAGTAGAACAAAGTATTTCACTAAAATAGGAAAGAAAACAAAACCCTATATTTCCATTTTCTGAAACTAAAGTTTTTTATTCAGTAGATTCACTAGCATTACTGCTACTGATGCTGGAGTTACACACAGATCTCATTAAAAAGGATTAAAACTGCAGTTTAAAAGCAGTTTTAATAATTATCTCTGCGGTGATGAAACAGTTATAGTTGTTCTGTTTTGAGAAAATTAGTAAAATTTTTACTCTATAAAAGTATCAAACATTTATAAATTATTACTTTGCTAAAAATAATACATTGTAAATGTTTGATACTTTATAGAATAAAAAAAATATTTATACCTTTTGTACATTCCCAACTCTGTCAAGTGGCTTGAGATTCAGAGCAGATTCTGAAGTGAGTTTTTTCCTCTATAGAGATTCTCTGATTGCTCCTGTACAACTCCAACAAACAGCACTTACTAATTACTATGGAAAGATCAGTGCTGTTGTGACATTGATTCCGGTAGACACTTTTTTTTAAAATCTAAATTTCATTTAAAATATTATGTTAACATTTTCTTTGCATTTACCTTCTTGATGTCCTGCAGGTTCTTGAAAAGGAGATCGTACTGCAGCAGATCTTGTTTGTTGCTCACCTTGTCTAAAGTCTTACTATTTATGTATTCTGAAAGATTTCCATAAATTGAGGTCATTCACAGCTCCTCCCTGTAAAATCACTCTCTGACATCTCAATGGACCATCCTGATTTCTGTATAGAAGGGTACTTCACACTTGTAAAAGCATTTGAATCTTCATATGCATTTTTTTTGCAAATTCAGTTTTTAAACTAATTATTTGTAAAAATAAAATGGATTTGTTTGAGTTTATTTGTTCATAGAATGATAAAAAAAACTTTTTTAACTTTTCCAAAATAAGTCCAGCAAGCATTCTCATTCTACTACAAAATATTAGCCAATTTAGACAGATTTTTTTGTACAAGTTAAAGGAAGAAGTTACTGATGTTGAGACTATTTGGGCCAGATTATATCTGGTTCTGTGTAGAAATAAAACAAACACCCCTGGTTGCTTGAGTCAATTAATCCTCCTTTTATGTTTGGGGTCAATTGGACCCCTTTCAATGTTTAACGCATTTAAATAAGTTAGTTAATCTCATTTTATTTACTTCATATTTGGTGACTTTTCCTCTTTTAATAGAGACAACTGGGTAAACATAAAATTAATGGGATGTTTTTTGTGTCTTTTACACATTTTGTATACATTAGTGTTGTTTGGGATAAATTTGACTCCACGCTATTTTAGCTTTATAAAACATAAAAAATATCAGAATTTGACCCACAGTTGTGTTGAATGATGTGAAGGTCAATATGACGTCTTATTTTATAATCTTCAAAAAAAAAATAGATCCCTAAAATAACATAATTATAACTGTATTAGTGCAAGAACCACTAACAATTCACACGACAGGGGGGCGGGGAAAACATAATTCTCATGAGAACTTGATATTTCTCATTCTGTGGAGGAATATATTGTTCCTGAAAACATCTTGTTCACACAACATAGTGGAAATGCAGAGATATAAAAGGTTTCACAGCAGCTTCTAAACCAGTTCTCTATGTGTTCTGTCTCTCTCTCTTTCTGCTCTCTCTCTCTCTCTACTGAAAATGACGTCTAAGAAAAGGTTTTCTCTCAGTGAGGATTTCTCACATCTCTTTCACCATGACAGAGACATAGAGGAGAATGTGTCTGAGAAAAAGGAGGACTTTAGAGAGGATCCTGATTATAATGAATCCTCCTCTGATGAGAATGAGCCCTTTACTGTAGATCCTCTTCTTGTCTCTCAACCAATAGAAAACAGACTACCTTCCAAAAGTAAAAGGTTATTATGGTCTGTCTACCCACTTGAAGAAAATGATAAACGTAGTGCTGCTAATGTAATCAGAATAGTTCCAGGTCTCAGCAGATACGCTGTCAGCCACGTCCAAACATAAGATCAGCATTTGAGTTCTTCAGAACACCATCAATCTAAAAGGATAAACTACTTTAGATGATACGTTTAGAGGGAGGTGTGTGTATAGAGGGATAGTTAGAAAGACTTGGATTTAATCCCACATGTAAGTCTACATTGTGTTGCTCAGTTTGGAGAGTACAAGTGAAAAGGTGAAGAAAGAACAGGTGTTTGGGCTGCAGACAGATCCAGCACGTCTCTAAACACAGTCCATGTCCCCTTCGTGTCCTACGCTTCAATAGCACAGAAACAAGGCAGGACTGATGAGATCTTAATAAACTCAGCAATATGTTAATATATAATTTTTTTTTTTTTACGATTTTTTAAAAATGGCTATTCAAGTAGTCAACAAACAAATATAGCATGTGACATAAACTTGGTTAAAAATGAAACGAAAAGTGAAATTGACATAAACATAAAAGGTGTTAGTAAATCTGAAGGTAACAGGAGGGTTAAAACTACCCCAACAAATAGCACTTACCAATTTTACTCAAAGATCAGAACTATTGTTAAAGTAGAAATTGTGACATTTCTTTTCAATACTTTATTTGAAACAAAGATCCATTAGAACAATAGTACTGACCTTTGGTTAAAACTTGGTAAGTGCTATTTGTTGGGGTAGTTTTAAGTGACTCAAGCAACCAGGGGTGTTTGTCTTATATTTCTACACAGAACCAGATATAATCTGACCAAAGTATTCTCCAACATCAGTAACATCTTCCTTTAATATGTACAACATTTTGTGTACAAGTTGGCTAATATTTTGTAGTAGAATGAGAATGCTTGCTGGACTTATTTTGGAAAAGTTAAAAAATATATATATCATTCTATGAACAAATACATTTAAACAAATCCATTTAATTTTACAAGTAATTAGTTTAAAAACTGATTTTTGCATATGAAGTTTCAAATGCTTTTACAAGTGTGAAGTACCCTTCTATACAGAAATCAGGATGGTCCATTGTGATGTCAGAGAGTGATTTTACAGGGAGGAGCTGTGAATGACCTCAATTTATGGAAAGCTTTCAGAATACATAAATAGAAAGACTTTACACAAGTAGAGCTGGGCGATATGGCCAAAAAAAAACCTCATTTTTTTATTATTAGATTTTCTATTTAAATCAAAAGTTTCCCCTACTAAAAAGCAGAAGATGATAAAATGGTTAAAAACTAGTTTTTATTTATTTAGTTTTCACTTAAATGTCCCCTTTGTGGTTAAAGTGCAACCAGAAACAAACCTATTGTAAACAGTGAGAACGTCCAGTAACTTTTAGAAAGCTTTCTCCAACATATTTTAGGTACTGACACAATGCACTCTCAAACTTAAAAAATAAATAAATAAAGCCACCCTCAAAAAAACAATTAGAAAAAATAAAATGGTGCCCTTTTTGATAAAACTTACAAAATAGAAAACACAATTTAATATGCTATTGAGCAAAGACTTTTCCCCATTGGGCTTGAATTGCAAAACAAATCTTTTAAATAAGTGCCAGTGTTCTATAAAATGTTCTATAAATGCTTGTTTTACTTTGGATGGTGTGCTGCTGCTGCGTTCATTTGGCTGGGAGAAATACTTTTCTTTTCCCACTCCGCTACACGCTTCTGTTTTAAGGTATAGAGATAAATTTGTTGAGCTGCTTCGTTTAGAAGCAATCGGTTTTAAATGCACAGTGAGGATCTGTTTGGTCTATCCACGTCCTACGCGGCAAAACCGAACCAATTCTGGGCACAAGCTCTGCTGTCATGTGTTGTGTTGTGCGGTGTGTGGGGAGCGCGTGCGGGAGGGAGGGAGGGAGGTGTGGGGTCTGCGCGCGGGAGGGAGGGGGAGAGAGGGGCGGGGCTAAGCCTGTGGTACAGGAGCTCACAGGGGCGCGTCGGTGGTGAAACCGTCCTTAACTGTAAATTCGAATTAATCGATAAAATCGATTAATCGCCCAGCTCTATAGACAAGGTGAGCAACAAACAAGATCTGCTGCAGAACGATCTCCTTTTCAAGAACCTGCAGGACATCAAGAAGGTAAATGCATAACCATAATATTTTAAAGTATGTTTTTTTAAAAACTCTACCAGAATCAATGTCAGAATTGGTACTTTAACAACAGCACTGATCTTTCCATAGCAATTAGTAAGTGCTATTTTTTGGAGTTGTACAGGAGCAAGGAGCAATCAGAGAATCTCTACAGAGGAAAAACTCAGTTCAGAATCTGCTCTGAACCTCAAGCCACTCAACAGAGTCTTAAATGTATAAAAGCTTAAAAACACATTTTTATTATAAAAAGTATCAAACATTTAAAAATGTTTAAATGTGTGATATTTTATAGAATAAAATTGCACTAATTTCCTCAAAGCAGCACAACTACAACTATTTTATCACTGCAGAGATAATTATTAAAGCTTTTAAACTGCATTTATAATCTTTTTAAACAAGATCTGTGTGTAAGTCCAGCATCAGACCAGCATATGCTAGGAATGCTAGTACATTTACTGAATAAAAAACATTTGTAGAAAATGGAAATATAGGGGTATGTTTTCTTTCCTATTTTAGTGAAATACTTTCTTCTACTTTGTAAAATTAAAGAAAAATCCCAGAGAAGTAGTTATACAGTGTTTTAAATGAGAGTTTTAGCTGTTTAGCTCCATTCAGCTCCATGCACTGAGGACTCCCTCGCGGGCTCCCTCTAGCGGTGATGGGGTATAATGTGATATAGCGGGGGAGGGGGCGGGGCTCTACATAACCCGGATGAGACTGAGCTTCCGGGGTCTGTAGCTGGAGCGCCGGAGGAAGAGCAGGATCAGCTGAACTACAGAAGGTACGAGAATCTCTCTCACTCTCTCTCTATCTCTCTCTCTCTTTTAAAGGTAAGCGAGCGCTGGATGTTAATCTACACATATTTCTCTTCTGAAAACTGTTTATTTGGGTGTGTAAAGTGCTTCTGTTTATTTACAGTAAGCTTAGATTTACAGATTTTTCCAGCACTGAGGCAGGAGCATTAGCATTAGCAAAATTAGCTTGTAACATGACAGTGTTGTTACCAATACCACACCTAACAGCTAAAGTTAATTATAAAGGATAGGTTTAACCATTACAGACAGATTGTTCATATTTAGGCTATATAACAACACATTTAATGTGTTTAAGACATTCAGGCTGCTAAGAGTATTTTATTGTTTGGAAGTGCCAGCTAGTTTAGATTAGCTAACTATCTAGATATCATTGGCCAGGTTAGCTAAAGGTGGCTAGAACATTAACTTACCTACAAAATTAAAAGTTTGTGCTGTTCTTCTGTGCTTTACCGCAGAAGCTCCGGTGACAAATTGATCATGGTTGTAATTATGTTGTGAGTGCTTTTTACTTTCTGGTGGAAAAGTGTATATGTATGTATGTATATATATATATATATATATATATATATATATATATATATATATATATATACACGATAGTGCTGTATACAATTATTACAGTCTGCAACGGTAGGGGGAGCCCACAAGCACAAAATCTCAATCCTACCTAGTGGAGCTTTAAGGGATTTTGATCTGCATGTACAAAAAAACAAAACAAGTTCACGAGTGCGTATCAATGTTAGATAATGTGTTAGAAAATAATTGTTATCAAGAACTGTAAAAACTCAGGTTTTCAAGCATTGATTTGGATAACTGTCTTTGGTCAATATTTGTGGAAACTTTTATCATTTAATTTAATGTAAATGTTTTGTCTGTGTCCTTGTACTTTTAGCTTTTTGTGTTTCAGGTCAGAACATCTCATTCTGATATATTGAAAAACTAATCAATTATATATTTTTTTTACCATTATTGAGAAAACTTAACAAAATAACAAGCAAGTTGTACAGTGTGTCTCTGGCAACCAGCCTACAAGGTCAATATAGTAGAGTGGTAGTAGTATGGAATAATGTATTATAGTGTAAAGTGAGATACTAATGTAGTAGTAAAACATTGTATTCGGTATGTAGAATTGTTTCTGCTACACAAATTCAGCCTGCTGACAGTTATATATAACTATATATTATAATGTCTATGGAGTTAGAATAAAAGTTCTGAAACCTTTATGGTGTCCCAGTTGTTTTGTCCATATAGTGAAACTGATCTAGGTACTTTTGGATAATTGACCTGCTTTTATTTTAATATACAATTAATTCATTTTTGTTTTTTCCAGAAATAAAAATATTCCTGGTTTTCTCCAGAAATTCATCACTACCAACAACCAGGATAATTAACAAAAAGCAATGTTAAACTGCTGAAAGAGGTGAAGCACAAGCCGTGCTGAAGAATCTCCAGAACACGCAGAAATCGTTTGACACATTAAACAGACAAATGAAGCCAAGTCCCGACATAGAGAAACATCAACACTCTGTCAAGAGTTTTACTAAACAGAGTGATCTCAAAATTCACCAGCGCATTCACACAGGAGAGAAACCGTATCACTGCTTAGACTGTGGGAAGAGTTTTACTAAACAGAGTAATCTCAAAAATCACCAGCGCATTCACACTGGAGAGAAACCGTATTACTGCTCAGACTGTGGGAAGAGTTTTACTAAACAGAGTACTCTCAATAATCACCAGCGCATTCACACAGGAGAGAAACCGTATTACTGCTCAGACTGTGGGAAGAGTTTTACTAAACAGAGTACTCTCAATAATCACCAGCGCATTCACACAGGAGAGAAACCATATTACTGCTCCGAATGTGGGAAGAGTTTTAATCAACAGAGTAATCTCAAACTGCATCAGCGCATTCACACCGGAGAGAAACCGTATTACTGCTCAGACTGTGGGAAGAGTTTTACTCAACAGAGTCATCTCAATAATCACCAGCGCATTCACACAGGTGAGAAACCGTATTACTGCTCAGACTGTGGGAAGAGTTTTACTAAACAGAGTAATCTCAATAATCACCAGCGCATTCACACAGGAGAGAAACCGTATTACTGCTCAGACTGTGGGAAGAGTTTTACTACACAGAGTGATCTCAAAAAACACCAGCGCATTCACACAGGAGAGAAACCGTATCACTGCTTAGACTGTGGGAAGAGTTTTACTGAACAGGGTGCTCTCAAAAAACACCAGCGCATTCACACAGGAGAGAAACCGTATCACTGCTCAGACTGTGGGAGGAGTTTTACTCAACGGAGTGATCTCAAAAAACACCAGCGCATTCACACAGGAGAGAAACCGTATCACTGCTCAGACTGTGGGAGGAGTTTTACTCAACAGAGTAAACTCAAAAATCACCAGCGCATTCACACAGGAGAGAAAACTCCCAAATTTGTTCCACTGCAATAAAAAGTGCAAATCGTAAATCTTTCAGACAGAACACCTTATCCTACAAAAATGTTTCACTTTGTCACTTGGGACACGTTTCACCAGAAACAAACATGAACTGAATTTAACAATGAATTTTACAGGTTCAACAAAATGAATCTTTTCCAGGGATGATGTTTATTGAATTCCATGTTGTGTTTTCTTGTATGTTTGATATTCCAGGACATTCTTCGTGAGACACAGCTCAGTTTTTAGGGTAGTTACGGTAGGAGTTCAGTTCTGAAGAAGGGAAGGTTGTTTAAGTTCGAGTGAGGGCACTGCCAGTGCTTGCACCAGATGTTAGGTTAGCATAATTTAGTCTTTAAAATTTAGATGTTGTTAGGAGTACAGTAGGATTCTTAGTCTGCAACTAAGCATTTTGGATCAAACCTTCAGTGCTTATGCCTAAAAGGTTTTGAATGCATTTAATCGCTTTTCTAGTATATACAGATTTAATTATTTCCATTAATTTCCAGTATCTCTGTTTTTCCTCTGTGGAAGCCGTCCTCAGTTCCCCAAGCTTAGCATAGCTTACTTTAATGCTATCAACTGCCAGGCCACCCATATGAAAGGTTAAGGGGAAAACACCACCTGAGGAACTCCAGAGAGAGAGTGCTCACAAAAGTGTGACCCAGAGCCACAGAGAGACGACACTGTGCCGGGTGGAATATTCAGACCCCACAGAGAGGCCAACAAAATCTTTTCCAGAGGTTAAATAAAACGCTCCAGCCGTAGTTCTCACACTGAAATCAACCCCCTCCAGACCTGTATAGCGCAGTAAAGTTGCTGGCTCATTTATTGCCCCTGCTGTTGTTCTCTCTGTTACCATAGAGGGATATTTGGTTGATGTATTACTCAAGTTTTTTACTCTTTTTCTTATTAGATATTGTATCTTGCTTAAGACTTTTTAATCTCCAAAGTAACTAAGAATATCCCATTAATTTAGTTCATTGATTGTTTTTATCCAGTACCAACTGTTATCCTTGCATTGCTTCACATCTATATTTATTAGGGGTGCAGGAAAAAAATCGATTGGAGCTAACATTGAACGATTCAGAATCGATTCTCATTTTCCTAAAAACGTGTTTTTTGGGTGAAGCTACTGTCGCGCTGAGTTTTTTAACTGTCCCTGCGGAGCTCTTTAACTGTTAAAAAGCTCTGCGCGACAGGTGAACTCCCAGTTAGGCAACAGAGGGGTGTGCATGCTAAAATCCAGTGTATTTAGTATCTTCTCTGCTTGTTACATAATTATAGCCTATCTAACGTTCCACTCTTGACCTTGTGGCTGTTTATAAGTGTTTTCTAGTTTTAACAATGTCTACCTTTTAGAAATGAATACAGGATTAGTCAACCATGCTAGAAATTAATCATTCATTATTGTGGCACTGTCACTATATTGCAAAAATATTTAATACAGTAAGGAACCTAAGTTTATTGTTTGAAATAAATGTTCTATTTGTTTAAATTGTCTTTTCATCTTTTTATCTTCTCACATAATTTAAACAAAATTTATAGGCCATTTGAATTGATAAATCATTCTAGAATCGAAAATCGTTTATGAATCGAACCTTGACCCCAAAAATCGGAATCGAATCAAATCGAAACACTGAGAGATTCATACCCCTAATATTTACTCGTGTGTGTTTCAATAAAATGCTTTTATATTGCAAGATCTGCAATCTCGTGTTTTCTCACTATATGGTTGGTAACCTTTCTGTGACCTGGAACCTATCCATCCTGAGCCTGTTTTATGTTATTATTTGGTGAAGGGTGTGATTGGAGGTAACCACACCTGCACACTCTTATTTTTAAATGTTTTATACATTTATATATACAGTTATTATTTTTGTGTTCACTTAATAATTTATTTAAAAACTGCTCTCTTTTGAACTGTCACAATGACGCAGGGCTTTGGAGGTTGTTTGTACGTTTTCAGGAATCAGGAAGGTCAGAGTGTTTTCATCAACAGGGAGAGCTGTGAGGAGAACGTGACCCTGAGTGGCAGAGAAGCTTCACTGCTGTTCTGCTGTTCTGGGACCAGTGCATATGAACTAGGAGACAACAAGCTCTCTGAGTGAAGTGCTGGGAACCTCTCCTCAGATATCCAGCGCATGCCTGTTCTACACGCCGTAAAGTCGCACACAGGCCAGAAGATCTTTCCATCCACTCTTTTCCTCTGTTTCATCTTCTCACAGACTTTAAGGCACATAAGGATTGTTTGGAACACAAGGACTGTCTGCTGTGTTCATGAAGGACACAGAGCTGAACAACATCATGATAAGAACTTGTTGCTCAGACAGGCTGGAGCTGATCACGTCATCAGAACTGGACAACAAGCTGTTAACTGGACTGGATAAATGTATAACTGCTTGGATTAAGTCTGGAGGGCTCTCTCTCTTTCTCTCTCTCTGGGTTTTGAATGTGTTGATCTATCACGATTTTATTAGAACTAAAATATTCCACACTGAAATAATGTAGTTCACATTAGCTAACCTACCTAGCTAAAACATTCCACTCTGAAATAAAGTAGTTGATATTAGCTACTCAATCTTACTAAACATTACACACTGAAATACAGTATTTAACATTAGCTAACCTAGCTGGCTTAATCTTTCCACTCTGAAATAAAGTAGTTAACGTTAGCTAATCTAGCTACCTAAAACCTTCCACATGTAAACAAAGTAGTTAAAATTACCTAAATTAGCTAGCTAAAACATTACTCACTGAAACAAAGTAGTTAAAATTACCTAAAGTAGCTAGCTGAAACATTACACACTGAAATAAAGTAGTTAACATTAGCTAATGTAGCTAGCTAAAACATCCCACACTAAAATAAAGTAGTTAACATTAGCTAATGTAGCTAGCTAAATCTTTTCACTTTGAAATAAAGTTAACATTAGCTAACCTAGCTAGCTAAAACATCCCACACTGAAATAAATTGTTAAAATTACCTAAAGTAGCTAGCTGAAACAGTACACACTGAAATAAAGTAATTAATATTAGCTAACCTAGCTAGCTAAAACATTCCACACTGAAATAAAGTAGTTAATATTAGCTAACCTAGCTAGCTATAAAGATTCCACACTGAAATAAAGTAGTTCAAATTACCTAAAGTTGCTAGCTGAAACATTACACACTGAAATAAAGTAGTTACCATAAGCCAGGGCCAGATACGGCCCGCTAAAACTGTCAGTCCGGCCCGCTAAAGTAAGTGCTGATGCATTTTAAATAAATAATGCTGTCACTTTAAATTTATTGGGAAGTTTGATGACATCGCGGAACACTGCCGCCTAGTGTTGACGTTCCGAAACTTAACTCAATCTCCTGCCCGTAGCCATCACCATCCGCTGAAGCGCGCAATTCTGTCTTTTTTTCCGGCAGCAAAAAACGGGACTACATAAACAAAAGGTGACTAAAATAGGAAAATACGACTTACTTCAGCAGTATCACGTCTTTGTCCAAACCAAGTACGAGTAAAAAAAGAAAAGTGGATCTCGAACATAGGAAATTTAACCCCGAATGGACATCCAAGTACTTTTTTTATGAAACAAGCAGTGCTGTTTTCTCGTGTCTGGTGTGCTTGGAATGCGTGGCCGTGGCAAAGGAATATAATTTACGCAGGCATTACGAAACAAAACACCCAAAACTCGCCGATCTCCAAGGTGAGGACAGAAAGCAAAAGATTGAAGCACTAAAAAAGCAACTGGTGAGTCAACAAGGCGTGTTTGAAAAGAGACGAAAGGAGTCCGAAGCCTGTACCATTGCTAGCTACAGGATTGCTAACCTCGTAGCAAAATCTGCTCGCCCGTTTATTGATGGAGAATTTGTTAAAGACTGTATGTTGGAGGCTTGTGATGTCATTTGCCCAGAGGCCAAAGATGCATTTAAAAACATTAGTCTTTCGAGAACAACCATTCAGCGGCGAATTGTTGATTTGTCTAGTAATTCATACTGCCAGTTACAAAGCAGGATAAACGACGTCACTTATTTTTCTGCTGCTTTGGACGAGAGCACAGACAACACCGACACAGCACAGCTCTCAATATTCATCCGTGGTGTCACTGGCACCTGCCAAGTCTATCAAGAACTTGCAGCATTAGTGCCCTTGTATGGTAGAACAACTGGATTTGAAATTTTCAATGCATTTAAAACTGCAGTGGAGAACCTGAATTTACCGTGGAGCAAGCTATCAGCTGTAACAACCGATGGTGCCCCCTCCATGGTTGGTGAGACGAATGGTTTTATAGGACATCTGAAGAGGCATTTAGGACCAGACCAAGCAGCAGAACTGAAACACTATCACTGCATAATTCACCAAGAGGCACTGTGTGGAAAACATTTGCAGTTTAAACAGATAATGGACTTTGTTGTATCTGCTGTTAATTTCATCCGTGCAAGATCACTAAACCACCGAGAATTTCAGTCTTTTCTGGAAGACATAAGTGCAGCCTACGGGGATGTTATCTACCACACAGAGGTGAGATGGCTCAGTAGGGGCAATGTTTTGAAAATATTTTTTGCACTGCGAAATGAAATCAAGCTGTTCCTAGAGCAGAAGGGAAAGGACACGTTGGTCATGGAAAACACTGACTGGATTGCTGATCTAGCCTTTTTGACAGACCTAACTGGACTCTTAAATGAGCTTAATTTGAAACTGCAGGGAAAAGACAGATTGATTTGCCACTTGTTTGAAGCTGTCTGTGCATTTGAAATGAAACTGAATCTTTTTGCAACCCAGTTAAAGAAAGGAAATCTGACACATTTTCCTACATGCCAAGAGGCCTTTGCTCACAAGAACTATAACTGGAGTCGACACAGCTGTGTACTTGAAGACTTGAAGCTGGCATTCAGTGCAAGATTTGGGCAGTTCAGAAATGAACAGGCTACTCTCCAACTACTTGCTGATCCATTCTCTGTAGATACTGAAACTGTACCTGGTGAATTACAACTTGAAATAATTGAACTGAAGTGCTCCACTGCAATGAGAACCAAGCACAGGGAGATGCCTCTCCTAGAGTTTTATCAATCCTTGGACAGGGAACAGTTTCCAAACCTTTTTGCTAATGCACAGAAGTGGATCTCCATGTTTGGAAGCACTTACATTTGTGAACAGATGTTTTCCTTGATGAAGCTGAATAAATCTCCCCTGCGGACAAGACTAACTGATGAGAACCTACAGGCGGTGCTCAGACTTGCAACCACCTCACTGGAGCCTGACATTAATCAGCTTGTGTCAGAACGGCGCTGCAATATCTCCCATTGACCAAGACATTTCTTGTAAGTAGCTGATATTATGCAATAGTAGCATAGTAAAACAATGTATTCCAAATTTGTGTGGAGACCCCTGTAAAAATGTGTGGCCCTCTGGTCTAGGTGTTAATGTGAAATAGGCCCTTGGTCAAAAGAAGTTGTGCACCCCTGCCATAAGCTAACGTAGCTAGCTAAATTTTTTCACTCTGAAATAAAGTAGTTAACATAAGCTAACCTAGCTAGCTAAAACATTCCACACTGAAATAATGTAGTTAACATTAGCTAACGTAGCTAGCTAAATTGTTTCACTCTGAAATAAAGTTAACATTAGCTAACCTAGCAAGCTAAAACATTCCACACTTAAATAAAGTAGTTAACATTAGCTAGCTAAAACATTCCACACTGAAATAAAGTAGTTAATATTAGCTAACCTAGCTAGCTTAAACATTCCACACTGAAATAAAGTAGTTAATATTAGCTAAACTAGCTAGCTATAAAGATTCCACACTGAAATAAAGTAGTTCAAATTACCTAAAGTTGCTCGCTGAAACGTTACACACTGAAATAAAGTAGTTAACATTAGCTAACGTAGCTAGCTAAATTTTTTCACTCTGACATAAAGTAGTTAACATTAGCTAACCTAGCTAGCTAAAACATCCCACACTGAAATAAAGTAGTTAAAATGACCTAAAGTAGCTAGCTGAAACATTCCACACAGAAATAATGTAGTTAACATTAGCTAACGTAGCTAGCCAAAACATTCCACACTGAAATAAAGTAGTAGTACAATGACCTAAATTAGCTAGCTAAAACAGTACACACTAAAATAAAGTAGTTAATATTAGCTAACCTAGATAGCTAAAACACCCCACACTGAAATAAATTGTTAAAATTACCTAAAGTTGCTAGCTGAAACATTACACACTGAAATAAAGTAATTAATATTAGCTAACCTAGCTAGCTAAAACATTCCACACTGAAATAAAGTAGTTAACATTAGGTAACGTAGCTAGCTAAAACATTCCGCACTGAAATAAAGTAGTTCAAATTACCTAAAGTTGCTAGCTGAAACATTACACACTGAAATAAAGTAGTTACCATTAGCTAACGTAGCTAGCTAAATTTTTTCACTCTGAAATAAAGTAGTTAACATTAGCTAACCTAGCTAGCTAAAACATTACACACTGAAACAAAGTAGTTAAAATTACCTAAAGTAGCTAGCTGAAACATTCCACACTGAAATAATGTAGTTAACATTAGCTAGCCTAGCTAGCTAAAACATTCCACACTGAAATAGAGTAGTTAACATTAGCTAACGTAGCTAGCTAAATCTTTTCACTCTGAAATAAAGTTAACATTAGCTAACCTAGCAAGCTAAAACATTCCACACTTAAATAAAGTAGTTAACATTAGCTAGCTAAAACCTTCCACACTGAAATAAAGTAATTCAAATTACCTAAAGTTGCTAGCTGAAACATTACACACTGAAATAAAGTAGTTAACATTAGCTAATGTAGCTAGCTAAATCTTTTCACTTTGAAATAAAGTTAACATTAGCTAACCTAGCTAGCTAAAACATCCCACACTAAAATAAAGTAGTTAATATTAGCTAACCTAGATAGCTAAAACATCCCACACTGAAATAAATTGTTAAAATTACCTAAAGTAGCTAGCTCAAACAGTACACACTGAAATAAAGTAATTAATATTAGCTAACCTAGCTAGCTATAAAGATTCCACACTGAAATAAAGTAGTTAAAATTACCTAAAGTAGCTAGCTAAATCTTTTCACTCTGAAATAAAGTTAACATTAGCTAACCTAGCTAGCTAAAACATTCCACACTGAAATAAAGTAGTTAATATTAGCTAACCTAGCTAGCTATAAAGATTCCACACTGAAATAAAGTAGTTAAAATTACCTAAAGTAGCTAGCTGAAACATTCCACACTGAAATAATGTAGTTAACATTAGATAATGTAGCTAGCTAAATCTTTTCACTCTGAAATAAAGTTAACATTAGCTAACCTAGATAGCTAAAACATCCCACACTAAAATAAAGTAGTTAATATTAGCTAACCTAGATAGCTAAAACATCCCACACTGAAATAAATTGTTAAAATTACCTAAAGTAGCTAGCTGAAACATTCCACACTGAAATAATGTAGTTAACATTAGCTAACGTAGCTAGCTAAATCTTTTCACTCTGAAATAAAGTTAACATTAGCTAACCTAGCTAGCTAAAACATTCCACACTGAAATAAAGTAGTTAATATTAGCTAACCTAGCTAGCTATAAAGATTCCACACTGAAATAAAGTAGTTAAAATTACCTAAAGTAGCTAGCTGAAACATTCCACACTGAAATAAAGTAGTTAACATTAGCTAACGTAGCTAGCTAAATCTTTTCACTCTGAAATAAAGTTAACATTAGCTAACCTAGATAGCTAAAACATTCCACACTGAAATAAAGTAGTTAACATTAGCTAACCTAGCTAGCTAAATCTTTTCACTCTGAAATAAAGTAAACATTAGCTAACGTAGCTAGCTAAAACATTCCACACTGAAATAAAGTAGTTAATATTAGCTAACCTAGCTAGCTATAAAGATTCCACACTGAAATAAAGTAGTTCAAATTACCTAAAGTTGCTAGCTGAAACATTCCACACTAAAATAAAGTAGTTAACATCTTGGCTCTTTGTAACAGTAATTGTAAAATATAAAAAAATATAAATAATCTCAGGTGTGTTTGTGCTTCTAATAATGATATAAAACATTATGTTCTAAAGAACAGATTCTTCTATTAAATCTCTGCAGGCCCTATTTACCATAATAAGAACAGAAACATTCACCAAGACTCACTGATTTGTACACTGTAGAGAAAAGAATATATGAATTATAAGAAACAGTGGAGGTGTGAGTAATGTTTAAAAAAAAAAAACAACTAAATTTAAGTTTAAGAACTGTGTAAATAAACGTTAAATCTGTTAGCTAGTAAACGCTAACAATTAAATAAACTGAGGTAAAATTTGAGGATAATTTACTCTTACTGAGGCAAATTAGCTTAAAACAGATAGTTATTTGTAGAATTGTTAGAATGGTGGCAATTAGTTCCTCCAAACCGTTTAAAAACCTTTCTAGGTCACAGAAAACAGAAAATAAATGCTCTTTCTCCTCAGAAACTTTGGGTACATTCAGTAGCTAGCTTAGCCAACACTAGGAAGCTAGCTAATTCAGCTTTTTCCTAACTTACCAAAAATCAGCCTTTAATTATACTAATTAAATCTGAATTAGTTTAATCTCATAAATTTACCCATAAATTATTCGTGCTTTTCTCAGTTTATTAAACAGTATAAGAGAAAGAGAGCTAATTCCCTGCTAACTCTGTTAGCTGCTAACAGGCTAATGTTGACAGGAATCTGACAGGAGAGAATCTACTGCTGAATCAAAGCCTCATAAAGAGCAGGGGCCTCATTTATAAAGAGTGCGTACGCATAAAAAGAGGGCTGAAATGTGCGTAAGCAACATCTCACGCAAGAATTGTGATTTATAAAGAAATACTTGGCGTGAAAACGAGCGTACATTTAAGCAAGGTTTAAGGCACGCGTATGCCTTCAAAAGTGTGCGGAGAGAGCGAGAATTAGTGGCATCATGTGGTAAAGTAGGGAATTGTTAGTAAATGCGCAAGCTTTTCTTCCTTCCGCATATTAGTTACCACATAAATCAAAATTAACAAAGGAAGATTAAGCATTACTTTACTTTATTTTTTACTTTATTACATATTTTTTCTGCATGTATAGTTAAAATTACTTCTGTATCTTATTCTGTATTATATGTATATGTAGTGTTAATTTTCCACTAACTTGTATATTTCACTTTGTAGTTTATATCAGTTTTATTTGTATTATCTGTTTTATCTCACAGTTGTAAAATCTAAAGGTGCTCTATATATATATATATATATATATATATATATATATATATATATATATATATATATATATATATATTAGCCGGGGCTACATGAGGAATATGCGAGAGTGGCGTATCCCATACTGAGATACCGAATGAATGCTTGAAAGAGAATACAAATTACATTTAAGAAAAAAAATATGCAAGAAATAAAAAATAAATAAATACCGGCCGTAAAACACTGTTAAACTGCTTTGTTTGTACATTTAGCTAGGCTAACTACCAATAATAATGGTCAGTAAAACAGCAAACACTGTTGTTTGGACATTTAGTTAGGCTAGCTACCAATAATAAAAGTCAGTAAAACGGCAAATGCTACATTTATACATTTAGCTAGGCTAGCTACCAATAATAATGTTCAGTAAATCAGCAAACTGCATATTTGAACATTTAGCTAGCTAGCAAAGAATAATAATAGTCATTAAAACAGCAAATGCTACATTTGTACATTTAGCTAGGCTAGCTAACAATAACAATAGACAGTAAAACAGGAAATGCTTTGTTTATACATTTGGTCAGTAAAATAGCAAATCCTGTATCGTGGCACGAGATCTCACGAGATTAAGACGTGACGATATTTCTCGTCAAGCTTAAACCTCTCACAGTTTAGTGTGGACTTTTTAAGATACAACACTGGCAACTGGCAACACAGTAGCAGCGAGTTTGGTGGTTGAGCAGTGAGCAGAAGAGGAAAATTCGGGGAATTTGCATAGAACAGAGGTCACGGGCGGACCGTGGTCCGGGTCCGGACCCAAACCTATTGAGAAGGATTTAATTGTATACACGCTTTGCGGCGCAGTAAATCACAGACCAATCACGTGTGAGGTAATATCACCAACCACTCTCTTCAGTCAATCAGATCTGTGCAGACGTGGAAAAAATAAATAAATAAACACACCGCTCCTCACGCGGGATCGAACCAGTGTTGTCAGGGTCGCGGTCCCGCTGCTCCGGCTGTTGAATTGGGACATGGCCGTGAAAAAACGCCTTTATAAGGAGATTGTGAGCCTGGGCGAGAATGGGCGGAAAAACGAGAACGGACGAAAACTAAAGTCACGCCGAGTGCGACAGAGAGACAGGCGAGGAATTTTGTATAACTGGATCATTCTGAATTCTAATTAAATACTCCTGGCATAGAAGATGCTTCTGCTACTTTTAAGTTGTTTGTCTGGCTGCATTTTGGCTCCAGTGGAAACAATAAACGGTAACAGAGTGACCAACAAGACTGTACTGTGCTTAAAACATGTTCTGTCTCTGTTTGCACTTCAAGCATAGTCTTAATATGACTGGTTATGCATAGTTACATTACAAGAGATTTAGGAGAAAAAAAACACAAACCATAGTCTTAATATAACTGGATATGACAATCTCAGGCCTATAGGTTTCATGTCAAACATGTGTTGAGAAAACACAATGAGACTGGAGATCTGCAATATAAAAGCTGTTTATTAAAACACACATGGGTAAATATAGAGGTGAAGTAATACAAAGATAATAGTTTGTACTGGATAAAAACAATTAAGAAACTACATTATTTGGATATTCTTAGTAACTTTGGAGATTAAAAAAAAACATAAGCAACATTTAATATTCAATAAGGAAAAGATAAGAGAGTATAAAACTTGAGTAATACAACACAACCAAATATCTCTCTATATCCCTCTATAGCACATGTGTCAAACACAAGGCCCGCGGGCCAAATGTGGCCCGCCACGTCTTTTTATGTGGCCCGCGAGAGCTTGTAAGATCTTAGTGTCTATAATAAATAGGTCAGAAGCGTTCTTTGACCAAAAAATACATTTCCTACAATGCTTGTCGATTGTATTACCCACAAAGTTACGGCTTACTGCCACTACACAGCAGTGTAGTCATTGATGTGGAAACCCTGCCGAGGGAAGGCGTAACTTCGCGGGTGGAATTGAGACATATAAACGTTTATCCCATAATGTCCAGAAAAAGAGAAGCTGATGCAGACGGACGGCTGTGCTTCAAGGCGAAAGACCGGTATGCCTTTTGTGTTACGAAGAGTGTTACTGACCAAAATAAACGCTTTTTAGAAGAGATATAAGTTCTGTGTAAATATTTATAAGACAATAGCTGACAAAATCTGTTTTAATGACGTTAATAAACATCACTGTGACAGCGCTAGTCGCAGTTTCACCGCAGCAAAGTACGATGACGTGAATCACTTATCTAACCAGCCTTTACTGATTTCTGCCCCCAATAACCATTTCAATAACCTCCAATAGCCTTTAATAGTCTCCAGTAGCCTTCAACAGTCTAACCTTGCAGCCGTGGTGTGTCCACTAAACTCCGTAGTTATAAACATCCTGAGGTTAGCAGCTCGCTAACTGACCTGTTTTTAATGTAATCCCAGCAGTGACTCATGCTCTAAACGGCTGCTGTTAGCTGATTGGGCTGAAAGATGAACTGTAGAGAGCTGTATTATTCGGTTACAAAAATCTTTATTTCATACACAGAAGAACTTAAAAATTTTAAAAACGCTCCAGACTGGCTCAGCTGAGCCCTGTAGCCCGTGGCTGGGCTGTAGCTCTGACTCAGTAAAGACTGCGGACTTGTGGTGCTGCTGCTGCAGCTCCCACTAGTGGTTGGATGAACAACTGCTAAATCTGAGGAAATGCTAAATCTGAGGGAATGCTATGTTCTTAACAGCTCACAATCTTTGATTTTATATTTATTAAGCCTTATTTCAGTTAATAATTTCAAAGTTAATATAACTTGATGTCATTTCTATTCACTTGAATAGTTTGGTTCTTGATTGATGGAGTTTTTGGATTTCATGACATGACAAATTAAAAGGATTTATGTTAATAGAGCAACAAGCAAACATTTTTTCCATGCAACTGTAATATTTGATTGAATAAATAATATATTGAGAGTTATTTAACATTAAGGAGTAATTACATTCATTTACATATATTACATTTGGTTACATTTTATTACATTTATAAGTTACATCTGGCCCTCAGAGGACAGCCAATATGCCAATGTGGCCCTCGGCCAAAATGAGTTTGACACCCCTGCTCTATAGTAACAGATTTTTAATTGGACTGAACCATAGACAAACAAGAACACCAGCAGAGGGAGTGAATGAGCCTGTAACCTTACTGCGCAACAGTAACTAACCTAAAAACTGAGCTCTGTCTCACAATGAATGTCCTGGAATATTCAAACTTACAAGACATACAAACATAACATGGAATTCTATACACATCATCCCTGGATAAGAATAGTTTTGCTGAACCTGTAAAATCCATTGTTAAATACAGTTCATATTTGTTTCTGGTGGAATTTATGATTTGCGCTTTTAATTGCCATGGGACAAATTTGGGACATTTTTCTCTCCTGTGTGAATGCGCTGGTGTTTTTTGAGATGACTCTGTTGTTTAAAACTCTTCCCACAGTCTGAGCAGCAATACGGTTTCTCTCCTGTGTGAATGCGCTGATGCCGTTTGACAGTCTCCAGTCGATTAAAGCTCTTCCCACAGTCTGAGCAGTAATAAGGTTTCTCTCCTGTGTGAATGCGCTGATGTATTTTAAGTTTACTCTGTGTAATAAAACTCTTCCTACAGTCTGAGCAGTGATATGGTTTCTCTTCTGTGTGAATGCGCTGATGCCGTTTGACAGTCTGCAGTCGATTAAAGCTCTTCCCACAGTCTGAGCAGTGATATGGTTTTACTCCAGTGTGAATGCGCTGGTGTTGTTGGAGAGTACTCTGTTGATTAAAACTCTTCCCACAGTCTGAGCAGTGATACGGTTTCTCTCCTGTGTGAATGCGCTGGTGGTTTTTGAGAGTACTCTGTTTAGTAAAACTCTTCCCACAGTCTGAGCAGTGATACGGTTTCTCTCCTGTGTGAATGCGCTGGTGTTGTTGGAGATGACTCTGTTGATTAAAACTCTTTCCACAGTCTGAGCAGTGATACGGTTTCTCTCCTGTGTGAATGCGCTGGTGCAGTTTGAGATGACTCTGTTGATTGAAACTCTTCCCACAGTCTGAGCAGTGATACGGTTTCTCTCCTGTGTGAATGCGCTGGTGTTTTTTGAGACTACTCTGTTGAGTAAAACTCTTGACAGAGTGCTGATGTTTCTCCATGTCGGGACTTGGCTTCATTTGTCTTTTAAATGTAGCAAACAATTTCTGCGTGTTCTGGAGATTCTTCAGGAAGGCTTCTGCTTTACCTCTTTCAGCAGTTTAACTTTGCTCTTAGTTAAATATCCTGGTTGTTGGTGATGAATTTCAGGAAAATATTTAAATTTCTGGAAAACACAAAGAAAAATGCCATTGAATATTAAAATAAAAGCAGGTCAATTAACTAAAGAGATTCTAAGTCATTCTAAGTGAGTGATGTTTACCCTTTAATCTGAAGCTTTGAGGCGTGTGCCGAAAAAATGACACACATTGGTTCGAATCGCATTGCCGATGCTTGATTCGTTCTACATTGATCACGACAGATGATGTCCAAAGCTTTTTCCTTTAAACCAATTTATAAAAGTTTCCACACATTAACCAAATACATTAATCCAAATCAATGCTTCACAAACCTGATTGTTTTTTTTTTTTTACAACTCCTGATAACAGTTCATTATTTTCCACCACACTGGCTTCAGGCTAACAGTGATATGCGCTCCTGAGTTCAAGATGTGTTTTTTGGAAATGTTGATCCGATAACCCGACCGGGGCAGAAATAATTAATTATTAGGCAAAATATGCAATACCCGCTGAAAATGCACAGAAGAGTGACTAGAACTGATATAAGACCTCATTTTGCCAGTAACTTTTCTCAAAAATCCTTATATTTGCTTAAAACAGCACTTTTTCACGGAGCTGCATTCAAGTTCCTCTGGAGCTACGGGGGGCGCGGAGGGATAATTAATAAAAAAAACATGCAGTTGTCTTGTTGGTGCAGGGAATTGTAGTTCAAAATAAAATCACAGCAAAATAATGACCTTTTTACTGTTACAACACATCAACCAACCTCCAACAGGAGTGTAAAACATAAGAGTCTCTTTTGTTTACTAAAGGTTAACACAATTATAACAATTTGTAAGAATTCATATTATTTGATGTAGTTCTTTTTCAATTATTTTTGTAGTCTTTTTAACCTCTTACATAAATGTTTGTGTATTTTTGTCAAGTTGCTCAAAGTGTGATTCTTCTTCTTATTATTATTATCAAATTCATGTTTTTGTAATTATTATTATTATCATCATTATTAAAGTATCAGCAAAAGAGCAGCTGGAGACTGTATTCCACAGTAATGGTTTAACTGGGATTTCTTAAAAACAGCGGGGCTAAAGATGTTGTAATTTGCTAATATTTGTGTTTGTTATTACAGTGAAATAGCAAGTTTTCTGTTAAATCAGTAAGCTAATAAATGGTACTTGTGAAATTCCTCTTCTTGCCTGAACTTTTCCTCACTATAATCACTAAATCTTTCATTCTTACATTTAATATTTTACAAGTGGACTTTTATTTTGACGGGAGAGTCACATGACTTACCAGCAACTGTTGTGGTGGAACCGGATTATGTAAAGGACAATGAACTAAACTAAACTAAATTAGTGTAACTAAGAAATGTGTAGAGACTGATCACACAAACTTAAAAAGGAATTTCCACAGAACTGATTTATCTCAGGTGTGTATTAGTGATGTGGGGGAGGGCTATGTATGATCTGTAAAGCCCCCCATCCCCAGCTCCCCGACCCCCTACTGCAGACTGCTGAGCAGAGCTAGGAGAAGATCCAGTGCTGGTGGTGTAAATGCTGCACATGCTGAAGGTGGTGTGGGTGGTGTTGATGTGGGTGTAGGAGTGAATGTAGAACAGCGTGATGAAGGGAGAGAGAGAGAAACTTCTCCATACCTTCTGTTGTTCAGCTGATCCTGCTCTTCCTCCGCTCCAGCTACAGTCCCCGGAAGCTCAGCCTCATCCGGGTTATGTGGAGCCCCGCCCCCTCCCCCGCTATATCACATTATACCCCATCACCGCTAGAGGGAGCCCGCGAGGGAGTCCTCAATGCATGGAGCTGAATGGAGCAAAACAGCTAAAACTCTCATTTAAAACACTGTATAACTACTTCTCTGGAGTTTTCCTTTAATTTTACAAAGTAGAACAAAGTATTTCACTAAAATAGGAAAGAAAACGTACCACTATATTTCCATTTTTCTAAAACTAATGTTTTTATTCAGTAGATTTACTAGCATTACTGCTACTGATGCTGGAGTTACACCCAGAGCTCATTTAAATGGATTAAAACTGCAGTTTATAAGCTTTAATAATTATCTCTGCGGTGATGCAACTTGTCTCATTTCTTTTATTGTTGAGATTGTGTAAATATGAATGAGAGTTTGTTTAAATGTTTTCTTCTTGTTGGTACTTACATAGATGAAAATAGTAATCTACTAAAATAAATAGGAAAACATATTTAAATATAACTGGAACTTACTTGGGTTGTGGGGGCTGCTACTAAATGGTTGTTAGAATTGGGTTAACTGCACTTACATTAAACTCTAAAATTAAAGCAGCAATTGCAGTTCTGGACAGTATGCAGATCTCATTAGTCTTAATAATGAAAAGGTAGGACATTTTTCATGTTCTTTCTGTTTACAACTCACTCTGAGGAATTCTGAGCACTTCAGAGCACTGACTGGTGTGTCACGGGACCGTGTAGGGTACTACAATCAAAAGGGTTGCATTACTGAATACTACATACTGGGCAGTGTGTAGTATGCAGTACATACTAGTGCAGTATGCAGTATAGTAGTATGCCATTTCGAATACGGCCTAGGACTGAGATAAAGTGAGCTATGGCTAGCTGCTCACTTTCTCTTATTATGGCTAGACACTGAAAGCAGGTTTTACCTCTTTGAAAACTTGAATGATCTTAATTTGTACATCCGAGTATCAATTAAAGACATTGAAGGTATTTTTTCTGAAAGAGAACCGCTTTTAGGTGTTGGCTAGCGTTCATGTTTGGTAATTATAACTAGAAAGCTAGCTAGCAGCCACAAAGTGAGCCTCTGAGATTATCAACGAATAAACGTATAATAATAAAAAATGTATCACCATAAATACATGATATACAAATAAACATATTCCATATTATCATACATCACATAAAACATTACTTATTCCCATACAATATGAAAAGTGACTTTATAATATCGTAATTTATCACCACCATATCCACCACATCTTACCTCAGAAAGAGCTGAATAACTTTCCAGTTGCACAAGCTTCACTTTATTCTGTTCAATGAATCAGTAGGAGTCGAATCACAAGAATAACTAAACCTAACTGTTTTTAAAACTTCACATTTTACAATTTTATATCATAATAAATGTATGGTCAACATTTTCTAAATAAGACTAACCGAGTCTCCTAAATCTGAGTGACTTATAACTTTTGTACATTGTACATTGAGGTTGTTCTGAAGTGATGAATCAACCGAAGCTTCCTGAAGTTAACAGCAGATTGATTCATTTCCAGCAATAACTTTTTTTTTAATATACAAAAAAAGAACAAAATAAAACAATAAATATAATGCACAAATGGTGGAATGCCAATACTTTTGGCTGATTGAGCTGTGTTCTAAAACTTTTGGTTAAATGCTAATATCCAAATACTTTTGAATAAATGGTGGTGCAGCACAGATATGCCTCTTTATGGTTTAGTATAGCTTCAGTCCAGCAGTGTAAACTCTTAAAAGCAGAAACTGTTATGATCATAAACCACAAGCACATGTCTTTCTGAAAAATGCCCATTTTGAAAAAAATACTTTCAAAGGGTTTAAAAGGGCTTAAATAGACTTTTACATTTTGATAAAAAACTTTTAGAAAAACACTGCAAAACACCACAAAACCAGCAGAAAAATATAGAAACCATAGAATATTTGTTTTAGCAGGGAAAGGATAGTAAGCTTAAATGAATGTGTTTAAATTCAAAAGACAGGTATAAAAACAATTAAACACATTTTATTTTGAATTAGTTTAAACACAACACACACAATCCAAAAAAACTAACAGAACATGCTAAGAAATATTACAAACACAACACAAAAACTTGTCAAATTACCACATTCTGATTCATTAAAAAGTGGCCTTTCAATGTTTAATATGACCTCCCCTTCCCTCACAACAGTTACACCACTCCACACAGTGGCGGGAACGCTGAACTCCTCCATGGTGTCACTGAGGAGAACAGTCTCATCGCCTTTTGTGGAGATTCCCATGATCTCCATCTCCACTGTGATCTTCAGTGACTCTGGTTCCTGTAACACAGAACATGGTGATAGGAGTAAGTTTTAACAGTCTACATTCTTTTCTGCTACAACAGCACAACAATAAAGTGTTAAACTACGGCACTGTAGTTATTAGTAGTGATGGGTCAGACTCTTAGCCGGCTCTTTGAAATAAACGACATGCGCTGACTCCAGAGAGTGAGACTATATATACATATAAATATAAATGTATAGATTAAAGTTTTATGATGATACATATAAACCACAGTAGAAGACAGCATAAAAATATACATTAAGGAAGAAAACTAATGATAGAAATAGTGAAATACTAACAAGAGGCAACAGTGAAAGCTCCTCATAAACTCTTACAGTTTTTAGGCATTTCTTATTCTTAGCAATATCTAAAGGATTTCAAAAGGGGAATAAATTCCAGTAAGAAGATATCAAATCAAGTATTTACAATGATGATAGTAGTATTTACTCAATAAAATAATAATATTAATAATATACTTAAAATCAAGATCAGTGTATGAAAAAAACATATATATCACCAAGGTTCACATTTACAGAGATTTTAGTTTTCTTTAAAAAGAAAGAAGAAAAGACTTGCCAGAATTAAGATACAATGGAACATAAAAAAAGATGATTCACGTTCTGATTGACAAAAAGAGCATTCAACATTGAAGTGCTTGATCTACCCACACCTTACACATGTGACCTCACATAAACTGTGTTTTGTAGCAACATCAGCTCCCTCTTCCACAACAGGGCAGATCATAACAGAAACCAATCAAACCCTCAAACATGAGCTCCTTTTTATGTCAATCTTTGCTAAAGTTTTCAAAAAACATCACCTGGATGCTTGTTTTTTTTTTTATTTGCACAATTATTTTTTATTTTGTTGAGTGACACTTTGTTGATGGTGTTCAGCGCTGTTTATTTCACTGTATAGAGTTGCACATTTGAAAATAGTATACACATTTACATTGGACCTGTTTGTTTACTTGAGATGGGCCTTTGTTTTTGTATTTCATTATTTATTTTTTATAAAAATAAAGCCATATAAATAATATATATTTTATATAATGTATGTTTCAACTCTATTAATTCATTGTACACATAATTTGGTAATAAATTGAATTAAGTAACCAAAAAATATAAGGAGCTACTTGCAAGCCGAAAGAGCCGTCTCTTCTTATACCTCTTTTCCACCAAAATAGTGCTGGTGCCGGTTCCAGGGAACCTTTTAAGAACTGGACCATGTTTCCACACTCACTAAATATGTAAATGTGGTTTGATTTGTTACAAACAGCAGAGATGTAGTAATGATTCAGGACATTCAAGGCAGAATTAAAAATGATGCAGTTCTTGCATTTTTTTATATACATTTTTGCAGTCTCATGGCTCAGTACATCTGTAACAAAAAAAAAATCTAGGAACTATTAAAATCAATAAATACTTTTTTTTTTTTACTTTAAATACATTTATGAAGCCTATACCTATGTAAGAAGTGTAAATCATCCTTTACACACAATAAATTTCTTCATTTCTGTATTGGTATTAAGAACTTTTTATAAGGTGTATATACCTTATATAAGGTGTATGGCTATACATATGCCTATTGGGTTCTGTCTTTTCTTCTCAAATTAATGCACTGAACTGACGCAGCTCTCTGTAATGAACGTCAGTCGGTAACAGATGCTGTAAATACTAAATGCCTCTTAAGAATATTTTTTAGTTGGAGGACCATTGCTGTCTTAGAACTCCAGGCCAATATTTAATAAAAAATATATTCGTTTAAAAATTACAAAAACATTATTGGAGACAATCAGTGTTTTTAAATTATTGTCCAGCCTTAAGTATAATTCATATTCAATATACATATCAGTGGTGTGCAGTAAGGCCTCTAAGGCCTTCTAAGGGCTGACCAAATGTGCATGTAAATAATTACATATTTTTTTTTATCAGGATGTATATAATTATTGCAAGTGTAAGCATTTATTTTATAGATTAACTAAAAAACAGCAACTAATTCAAAGCATTAGCCTGTGTTTTTCGTTGCTATAGGACTGTATGATTGACAGCGGTACTGACCAATCAAAGCTCTTTAAAATGTCTTCTGCTCACGTGTCCGCGGACCCTTCTCCTGATTTTGAGAAGGGTGTAGTAATGAGTCTATTAGAAAAGTCTTAGGACAATCTAACCAATAAGACTCATGCTTTTCACTCCGGGGGCGGGGCCATGGCTGCCTAGCCCCTTCTCTGCGCTCGGATGAAGGGGTCAGGCTACGCGCATTGATTAGTAGTAAAACGGAGAGCGCATGCTGGATTAATTAAATATTTAGCTAACTATCATGGAAATAAGACAGATATTGTGTCATATTATATTAAAAAGCCTTTTTAAAGGCTGCCCTTCAATGTGAAACTAAGTAATATGCCGTGTGACTGGTGATTTTTGTGTGTACTTAATGTTTTGGCTGCTCTGGCGTCCTGTAGAGATACAAATGAGTGATATTTGTTAAACGCCTGTACTTGTAGGAACATTAAGCATTTATTGTTGGGTCTATTGTATGCTTTTGTAGTTTGTAGCTGTATTTGTGGACTGTTTATGTGTATTAAGTTCATTGGAACTACTGGTCTGAATCTTCAGGTCTTGAACTTAAGCTGGTTCTCTGGCTCTATAGCAGTGGTCTCAATCTTATTCTATCTGGGGGCCGCTGTAGGTAGAGACTGGGTGAGGCTGGGCCGCACAGGACAAGAACACGTATTTTATTCAACACATTCTGCCATGCCAGGTGTTCTGTCGAGTGATGCTACCCATCGATACGCGCTTTCTAAAGACACTGCGCATGTGCTAACCTACATTTGTATTATTATTTCAAGTGTACTATAATAATTCTGTTTTTCTAATATTTTTTGTTCATTTAATAACCTGGACTGTCATTACATTGTCAAAGTGTAATGGCAATTAATAATAATAATAATAATAATAATAATAATAATAATAATAATAATAAAATATGATCTTTAATTGACTACAGGTGTAGTCAATTTTAAACTTTTAATGATTAAATGAACTTTACTGTGCTCTATATAAATCCATATTTTGCCGTTTGTGTGTGTAAGGCTCGAATGTGTGTGTGTGTGTGAAGTCCCTGATTGGCTGAAAGCAGCGCGGCGGCTTGATTCATTTGAATAAAGAATGCGGGGTTGCGTTCAACGCAACGCATCCCAACCCAGCCGGTATGCAGTGGCTCTCTCCATTGAAGTGAATAGGATGCGATGTGCTGTTGAAGATACATCAGCAATGTTATTTTATTATTTATTCTGTTTATTGTTTATGTAAAAACTGGGTTTACAACATTGAATATTAATCAAGCAATCGGTTATTTACACTGGAGGAGGACCCTCATTTACTGTGCCGCTGAGCATTTACAGTTTAAAAGGGATTAAAAATATTATAAATAAAATTAGAAAAAATAGAAATAAAAACTAACATTTACTATAGACGGAAAAAATATAAAGATAAAAAAGGAAAAATAAAAAACTTTAAAAAGATCATAAAAATTAATACATAAAAAATAAAAAATATATATCTTATGAAAAAAATTATTTGATCAATAAAAATAATAAAAATATTTAAAATGAATTCAAAAATAATTAATATAAAATAAAAATTCATTTAAAACAAAATCAAAGGCTTTCTAATAGTGCGCAGAATAATATCAGTTTCAGTTAGTTTCGGTGATGCGAGAGAGAGAGCGGCGCATTTTGCTTGATGTCTCTTGATTGAATATGAGTAAATATTCGAATTTAATACCATACATTTGGCTACACTTTATAGGACTTTATTTATTAAAAGTTTTTTTTAATCGCAGTGCCATGCAAGCTTTCAAGCTCGTTCTGCGTGACTGCAGCATTTTAAAGCTCAGGAGAGATTTTAGTCAATTAATTAATATATACATTTTTTAAATAAATTTGCCCTGGAGATAAGAAATGAACGCTGACATATAGCTTTATATTGCTGTGTATTTCAAATGTTTTTTAAGGTTTATATACTTGACATGCAGCACCAGATGACAGGGTGATGCTTTATTTTTTAGATATGGAAAAAAAATTAAAAGCGACTTTCAGTTACATAATAGCAAAGTGAAATGTGACATAAATGACATAAATAAAGTTATGTCCAGTTCAAAGTTCTTTTCTCTTTTAATTTTTCATTTCAAAAACTCCAGCTATTGAGTAAGAATAAGCATCTGTTAAAATTCTGGACAGCAGAATGCCTGTGTCTGCTCTATTAAGCTTAGTCTGTGTACTAAGCATAAATATAAATCCTTATAACTGTTTGATCCAGGTGTTAAACTGTTGTATTAATACCATTTTAACGTTTTTCGTTTCTATGTTTTGAAATTCGTTAGATTATATTTTTGTCAACATTTTGGGTTAATTTTCGTTTGTTATTTTTCTAATAATAATAGAAATTATATAATTAATTTATATATATAATTAATTTATGCACTCATTAATATGCCATACCACATGTCTGTCTTTGTTAAAGAGCATAATATAAAGTATTTCAGCATGAAAGCACGTATTTGTAATGTGTCACAGCGTCCTGAATCATTACTACACTGTAAAAAATAAATTGTTGAGAAAACTCAAAATTTTACGGCAACATGATGCATCAAGATTTTTTAGTTCTGTCAACAACTGTGCTGTTTGTCATTTTTATAGAGAATTATCTGTTTAGCCAACTTATATTTGCTTGTCGACATAGATCTGATTATTCTGTTCAAGCTATTACAATCTTAATGTTAGGAGAACTACAATATTTCTGTTGAGCGTGTGATTGTTTTTGTGTTTGTTATACAAAGAATTACTGATAAGCAGAACGCAAAATCTTAACTTCTAAAAAAAAAAAAAAAGATGTTGAACGAACTGAATATTTTAAGGCAACATGATGCATTAGGATTTTTTTGTTGTCTTTATTAAAGATATTTGGTTTAGCCAACTGTTCACTCAACCAGTACATCTTTCCTATATAACAAGCATCCTGCATGTAATACTACATTAAAACATTAAGTACATAGAAAAGACAATCAAATATTAATTAATATTACTTTATTCCAACCAGTTACTTGCAAATAGCATAACAGAGATGCAAAGAATTGGAATCCCTCAGCATTCAAAATTTAGAACTGTATTAAGAAGACTATCACTTAAAAATGTTGGTTGAGAGTGTCATCGAACCTCATTTAACCATGAAGAAAAAAAAAGCAATTTAAAGAAGTAGGGGTAAAAACCTTGTATGCTGTATTTGTTTACCTAGTCACATTCCTCTGCATAATGCTACAGTGAAAAAATAGGAGTCCTGTAATTATCAAAAAAAAAAAAAAACATATAGAAGGCTTAAAACTGTTTAGAAAGTTCTTTATAAAGGTTTACAAACCACTGAATAAAAAGGATATTCATTTTTTACTTGGGTCAATGAGTGCTGGAAAGATGAAACTGCCTCTACATAGTCATATTTTTGTCAAACAAAATACACTTATTAAAATTCTAAAATATTTTTCACCAAAAATAATGTGTATTTAGAGGAGCATCTTTGCAAACAGGCATTGCACAATACCTTGAACACTGCACATCAAACCTCAATTTCTTTTTTCCTAAAAAAAGACATCTTGGAATTCAAACCTAAAAATCCTGGAGTTCACTACTGTGACCATGTTCACTGGCTTGCAGATAAAATTTATTTTGGGAAAAAAAAAAAAAGTACATGTCATTTGTATCTTGAGCCAAGGTCCAAAAACATCTCGAGAATGGCATTCAAAATGTACTTAAGAGATTCAGGACAAAATGTAGGGCAACATAAAAAGCTATTTTGCCAATAATGTAGATATGTCAGAGTTTCATTTTAACAAGGATCAAATCCAACACAAGTCACCTCTGATGCCACGTTTGATAAAATGCTTCCAATCGGAACCCTGCAACACTAGCAACAACACCTGCATGTATTTAAACACAACAAATCATACAGTATACCAACATGTCAAGCACTGCATTTATACATTAAAGTAGATCTGAATTTGGAGTTCAGAATTTTGGATAAGAAAGGTTTAGAGCACAGAAAAGGCCAAAGAGGTATGCCAAGCCTGTAGGGGTGTCGCACAGTCCATCCAGAACTATGGTCTCCTCCAGCACAATGGCAATGTTCATTTGCTGATGAGCCTGCAGCAGAGACATTGTCCTCTAAAACCACAAGTACTCCAACAGATACCCCTTTGGTCTGTTCATCTTCTGGATCTGTATCCTATTGGAAAGACACAGAGTATCAAACAAAAATGCATTAAACCTAAAAGTAAAACTGAAAGTTTCTCATCTCACATGAATGTTTCTTGATGTCTGTTACTTACCAAACATTTCTAAAACAACTTTACAGGATCTTCTCTCAAAAACGAAGGCAATCCTTCCAGCACAGCACTCTTTCGATAGGCGACAATATCAGATGTCTTAAACAAAGATATGAGCAGATAATTAGAATAAAGTTTAGGTCTAAATGTGTGTAGTTTAACAGAATGTGTTACTTTTTCCAAAACCAAATAACAACTGACCTTTTCATCAAGTTTTTCAATAGGTCTTCAATATCATGCCCAAAAGCTCCCTTCCGGGCACGGTAGAGTCTCAGTAGTTTGGTGGTGTTCTTTTCCATGGCAGCTCTGAAAGTTTCTAGCAGGTCTTTGTTGGTAACTCGAAAAAACTCCTCACAGATCTGTGGAGCATTAACATAAAAAACAGTATTTGTACAAATTGTAGGTCATGAGACACAAACTGATTTTTTTTTTTGTGAACAGTGAAATTTATTTGTGATTTATATGTAACTTGGATGGATTATCAGTTACACTTTTTTCCAGGAGTTTTGAGACTAATCTCTCTCCATAAAAAAAACAAACATTTTCATATAAAAATGTACCCATTTCAATTATCTATTATTTTAAATTATTATTTTTTATATACATTTTATTTTAATCAATCTTAGAACATATTATTCCTTAAATGATCATGAACCATTTGGTAACTCCCATGGGACTAATATGCTATGTATGAACTGAAGTGTGAAACCAAAACAAATGTTTTAAAGGATTAGAAAGGCAATAAACTCAGTGTCACCAACTCATTACCTAATAAATGTATATATGCATCAGTAAGCATTAGTTAGTAGTTAGAGTCCCAGCTACACATCTGGCAGAATTTGCTTTAAATCATCTAAAATACATGTATATAGAAAGTACACATTAAATTTTGACATTAATATTTAAGTTATGTACATACCTACTCCATTGAGTCTTTTTCAGGCAGCGTGCATATTCACTAAAATCTTCCTAACCCCATTAAACTGTAAAAGAGAAAACAGCTAAATTACATCTCACATTTAAAGCACTAACAAAAACAAGCAACCCATTTAAAACATAACTGGAAGAAAACTGACTCAATAGATAACATTAAATGAATACTATCATATCCCACCAGCATACATTAATAACATATAATTAACCATGATAAACAGTGTTATTTTACCACCACACTTAAAAATTCTCATTAAAATCACAGACTCCTGCGAGACTTTCTTGAATATACTTGGTGGTCTGAACTTTATTCTCCTAAATATAAAATTATTTCTAGGAGACAACTCAGTAATTGTTATTTTCAGTAGATTTTTGACTACTCAAATGTATCGTAATATCATTTTTGATATTTGCATAGTTTAAACATGTTTTGATAAATATGAGTAAAGTTTTATTAATGGTGTCCTTTCATAAATAAAAAAAAAATGGCAATGCTTTGAATTAAATTTATGAACTGAGCAGCACAGAGGCAGTGCAATTCAAATTATGTTTTGTGTAAGTTAACTTACCTGGCCAAATTAGTGCTTAATTGGAACCTAACTTCTTTCCCCAATGACTGGTACTGATATTTAAAAAAATATTTATATAGCATTAACCTGACTAAATAGGTTAAATTAAACTAGGTTAGGTTAGCTGGCAGAGGAAAGAGAAAATTATCTAACTTGCTAGGTTACTATCTGCCTTTTCTTCAGGCTGGAATTCTTAGCTGAGGCAAACCTAGGTTAGCTAATTAGTGTAATCTAGTGTATTTATCTGGTAGTTAATACCTAGGTTAGCCTAACCAACAAATACTGGAATGTTAACCAACTGTTTCAGAAACATAAGCTAACATACCTAGCTAGCTAGTTGAATGTTTAATACTCAATTCAGACTGTGTGCCAAAACCATGCGGCGATAGCAGTTTGCTAGCTGGGCTAGTTAGCTACTGCTAGTTAGCTACGTTAGCTAACTCTCTAACTAAGCTGATAGTGAGCCTGCCAATATATCTAAAGCAAAATACATGTCCAAAATACATTATTTCACAGAAACACAACACATATCTACAAAAATACCTAGTAATAAAATAAATCTTAAATATCTTAGCTTACCTTGAAGCAGCTGCCTGAGAGAGGAGTGTTCACAGCCCCTGCTGTGCTGCGCTTGAGAGCCCCTGCAGTGCCGCACTTGAAAACCCCGCGTTCTTTCTTGTGCCTTAGTGCGCATGTGCAAACTCTCAATTAACTAAGCAGCATCATGTAACATAAAATTGCCTGTTCAGGCAATGTAAATAACACATTTTGCACAATACCAAGCTGGAATGTGTTGGTCTGACATGGTTTTGTTTGTAAATGCCTAGTAACTTAGATTTCCTTGTTTCAGTAACTCAAATTACCAGGTCAGGTGAACAAAATGTAGTTGCATTTTTTACAGTGTACATCTCTGCTGTTTGTAACAAAACGTCTCGCAATTGGCCCGCGGGCCGCGAGTGTGAGACCCAGGGGCGCAGATGGACATTTTGAACTGGGGGGGACCAAGCTGTAAAATTATATATATATGCTGCAATAAACTTTAGAATAATCACTTTTCTGATCAACACTAGCCATACTGAAACTGTTATTGGTCTGGTATGTCAATATGTCCCCAGTGCCATCTGCGCGCATTCTTACACCATGATGCCAAATCACTGACATCCTACTATTCCATATCACATTGTTTGGTTTTTGAAAAAACGCTGTCATTGTTTTTTGTTTCTTCATTGCTACAGCCTAGGCAAGACCAGGAAGACAATGTTAACATTTTACATCTTATAATTTCAGTTAACAGCGACTGCTTACTAAAATAACATCATAATAACATCATACATAAAATCAATGGAGAGAGCCGCTGCATGCCTCGGTGCATGCCGGGTTGCGTTGCGTTTAACGCAGCTCCGCCCTCCGGCTCAACTTTATTCAAATAAATCCGGCCACCGCACTGTGTCCAGTCCAGCCAATCAGGGAAAAGCAGGCTGCGTCCAGCCAATGAGGGAAGAGCAGGCTGCGTCTTCACACACACACAAGCCTCTTACACACACACACACACACACACACACACACACAGAACAGGCGCCTTTCAACCACAGAAGAGAAGCTGAATGCGGCAGAATATGGATTTATAGAGCTATAGGTTACAGTGAGGTTGGTAAAAAAATAAAAATATTAAACTTATGACTGTCTACTTCTGTTGCTTCATTTTAATTCAAAAACGAGCAAGGAGATCCAGCGCAGCGGATTGCTTTGAAAAAAAGTGCCAGTGGACACGTACCGTAAGGAGCTGGTAACTGCCTGTGTCTGTAGTCTACAGGCAGTTACCAGCTCCTTAGAACCCCGGACTTGAGAAGGTGCGTTAAATTTACATTGGAACTGGAACACGGAGCTCCGAACAATGTAACCTCTGAACTGAACGCTTCCTAGTTTAAAAACGAGGGCATTGTGGAACACAGAACTCCACAAACGTACAGTTAATTAAATTAAAACCCCAACGTTTATGCTTGTAGATGGTAGATTTCGGATGAGGTCACTATAATCATCTGCGCCCATGGTGAGACCCCTGCTCTGTAGTGTTTATGCGTCTCATTTTGACCCTGTGGCTATAAAGACTTCCTAAAATCAAACTTGGGTAAAGGGAGGAACTAGAAGAGTTTGTGATACAGAGAGGGAAAAAAGGAGGAAAAAAAAGAAGCGAGCCAGAGCTCAGGGTAAAAACTGGCATAAATTTACTTTTATGCAAACTAAGATCCAAAACTGAGTGACTGTAGACAGGTGTTTCAGTTTCATTGTCCAACCCCGGTATGTCCCAAATGTGTCTATAAACTGGGTATAGGATATATATGATAACTCAATAAATTTTATAAAACTTATTTTCTTTTTTTTTGTTTTCAGCTCAGAAAGTCCTTTTGTAACGTTTGTAATAATACTTTTCATTAATTTAAGTAATGTCTTTTTTTCCACAGATCTTTCAGACACATCCCATGTAAAAATGTCCCCAGAGCTCGTCAAGCTAGTCATACGGTTAGCTTATTAGAATAGGCAGCAGTGACTTCATTTAACTCACAATAGAAAAAAGGGCAATTCTGTTTATACTCTTTTTCCTAAAGTTCATAATAATACTTGTAAAGGGTTAATCATTTAGTGGGTGTTAACATATGAACAGCTCAGGCATGAGGGATTGTGGTAGCTGCCTACCGTTTCATACACAGCCAGTCTATCTCTGCTCTCTCCTACTGGTATGCAGATTAGTGTCAAACGGTCAGGTTGTTACCGTCATTTAATGGTCCATATTATGTCAATTTACATTTGAGATTTGTAGGTATAAACATACACATATTCACACTTGCATATCCGATTAGCCTAAATTTTACCCTGTATATTTAATTCCCAGCGCCAGAGAGCTTTATTTTCGTGATAAATATTTCTTAAAACTGCATTGACACTAATGTGGTGACGTGTTTGTGTGTGTTGTGTTGGTACATGTAGATCAGGTGCAGCAGTGCTGCTGGGGTTTTTAAACACAGGGTTCAAACACCTTTTACAAGGTAAAATTCAAGCACTTTTCAAGCACTTTCAAGGCCCATTTTCAAGTTTTTTTCAGCACCTTTGAGCAAAGTGGTAAATTAATGATAACGGTGATATCTCAAAACTGCGATTCAGCGATAATCAATATATTGCAAAACTATCCTCCACACTTCACAGCGACTGAGCTACTGAGAAAAAAAACACTTCTATGTAAGTAAATAGCAGGAGTTATGGATTTATTGGTGTCAGTTTCACACAAGTTAAATACCAATGTTCTCAAAATACTGAGTATCTCAACATAATGTGTATCCAATAAATTTCATTCCACTTCACGATTGAAAGATTATTGATCTACTGTTCGAATTATGATGTATCTGGCATGATACGTCATAAAGAAGAAAAGGAGATCCAGTCCAAAATTGTAGTTCCGTCAGATTTTATTCAAAGAATCTTCTGAGCAAAACAGTTTTTTTGGATACATCAAAAATTGAGTAAAAAGATTATTGAAAAATTGAATTGAAATAAAAAGGTGAAAATAAGAGGAAAACCCCAAAGGTGAGAAAAGTTGGGGTTTCCAGAGTTCTCGGCTGTGTGAACAGGACCTGTGGCTCTGTAGTCCCTCTCGGGAGAAGCTCTCCCGCCCAACTCTACTCTTCTTCCTAGACAGAGTCTAATAAAAACAGGCATTCGCCTGGCCTCAGTCTAATGGTGTGTGAGGAGGCTCCTCACACCCCCCGGATCCTGATACTGATAAGCAGTTATTCATCCTATACGTCAGCCGAGAACTCGGTCACCCCAACCTTATCAGACTATAGATTACATGTACAGAAACTCATGGTTCCGCTGGAAAAAATCAATCATGCTAAGTTGCAAGAAAAACGGCCTTGCTTTGAGCACAAGGACACAATATACATACATTCTAAGTCACAATGTGAATCATCATGAATCGTGCTAAATGCTTGAATAACATACTGATTAAGTGAAATGCTGATTTAGTTACACACAGATTAACCCTTTAATCAATGAACAATGAACATAGTAAGGCAAAACTCCTCCGTATTCTTACACACTTGTTAATTCTTCACAAAAAACAAACAAAAAATCATATATTTATGTTTGAAGCCCAAAATGTGCCAAAAGTTTGAAAAGTTCAAGGGGGGGGGGGGGGGGCGAATACTTTTGCAAGGCACTGTATATAGTGGTTGCTTGAATGTATGTTTGGCTGTGTACAAAAGCTTTTGGCTAAATGCTTAAGTTGAAAGAATAGATAAGATTGCAGATCTTGCAATATAAAAGCCTTTTATTGAATCACATAGATATGAATATGAGTAAATACATAAGGTGATGTAAAACAACGATAATAGCTGGTACTGGATAAAACAATCAATAAAGTAAATGGATTAGATATTTTTAGTACCTTTAGAGATATAAAAAACCCTTTAGCAAAACGATACCAAATAAGGAAAAGATAACAGAGTATATAACTTTAGCAACACAACACAACCAAATATCCCTGTAGATTAACTTGCAGATTTTTAATCAGACTGACTGAACCATAGACCAATGAGAAAACCAGTAGAGCAGGGGTGTCAAACTCATTTTGGCTGAGGGCCACATTGGCATATTGGCTGTCCTCTGAGGGCCAGATGTAACTTATAAATGTAATAAAATGTAACCAAATGTAATATAAAATGAATGTAATGACTCCTTAATGTTAAATAACTCTCAATATACTATTTATTCAATCAAATATTACAGTTGCATGGAAAAAATGTTTGCTTGTTGCTCTATTAACATAAATCCTTTTAATTTGTCATGTTATGAAATCCAAAAACTCCATCAATCAAGAACCAAACTAGTCAAGTGAATAGGAATGACATTAAATACAAGTTATATTAACTTTAATCAAAACGTTTGATACTGAAATAAGGCTTAATAAATATAAAATTAAAAATTGTGAGCTGTTAAGAACATGTGATAGATTTAGCATTTCCTCAGATTTAGCAGTTCCTCATATAACCACTAGTCGGAGCTGCAGCAGCAGCAGCACAAGCCCGCAGTCTTTACTGAGTCAGAGCTACAGCCCAGCCACGGGCTACAGGGCTCAGCTGAGGCAGTCTGGAGCGTTTTTACAGTTTTTAAAATTCTTCTGTGTAGAAAATAAAGATTTTAACCCCACTAACCGAATAATACAGCTCTCTACAGTTCATCTTTCAGCCCAAGCAGCTAATAGCAGCAGTTTAGCGCAGCCGTCACGGAGTCACTGCTGGGATTACATTATAAACAGGTCAGTTAGCGCGCTGCTAACCTCAGGATGTTTATAACTACGGAGTTTAGTGAACACACCACGGCTGCAAGGTTAGACTGTTGAAGGCTACTGAAGACTATTAAAGGCTATTAGGGGGTATTGAAAGGGTTATTGGGGGCAGAAATCAGTAAAGGCTGGTTAGATAAGTGATTCACGTCCTCGTCCTTTGCTGAGGTGAAACTGACTAGCGCTGTCACAGTGATGTTTATTAACGTCATTAAAACAGATTTTGTCAGCTATTGTCTTATAAATATTTACACAGAACTTATATCTCTCCTAACAAGCGTTTATTTTGGTCAGTAACACTCTTCGTAACACAAAAGGCATACCGGTCTTTCGCCTTGAAGCACAGCCCTCCGTCTGCATCAGCTTCTCTTTTTCTGGACATTATGGGATAAACGTTTGTATGTCTCAATTCCACCCGCAAAGTTACGCCTTCCCTCCGGCAGGGTTTCCACATCAATGACTACACTGCCGTGTAGTGGCAGTAAGCCGTAACTTCACGGGTAATACAATCGACAAGCATTGTGGGAAATGTAGTTTTTGGTCAAAGAACGCTTCTGACCTATTTATTATAGACACTAAGATCTTACACGCTCTCGCTTGGATGTGGCCACATTTGGCCCGCGGGCCTTGTGTTTGACACGTGCAGTAGAGGGAATCAAGGATCCTGCAGTCTTACTGCTGCATAGCCTGCTGAGTGTTGCTTTCAGTATGGAAACTACAGCTAGACCGTTTTTTTTTTTTTTTTTTTTTTTAAACTCTGAAAAGGATTTTGTTGGCCTTTTGTTGCAAGCTAAGAATATTCTCTACTCCTAAGAATACTCTACTCCTTTAAACTACGACATCTAAATTTTAAAAGACTAAGTAATGCTAATCTAACATCTGGAGCAAACACTGGCAGTGCCCTCGCTCCAACTACAAACTACAAACGTGGACATTACATGGAGGAAAAAATAAAGAAAGTTTTTATATGTAAACAACTGAGAATGTGTTAAGGCTGTAAATGACATAAGTTGACCAAATGATCATTTCCTACTTATGGCAAAGCATATTCAATTTTTAAACCTAAAAATGTCCCAGAATGATAAAATCCTCACTTTTGTTTATTATTAGTTCTAAAGCTAATGCTGAGATTTAATATACGATTTTACTCTGAGCTAGCATCATCGCTTTACTATTTATTCAGCATATCACTGAAAAAATTGTAAAAATGTATGTTCCTAGTTTATGCTGTTAGTGGTACCATTTATGATTCTGTGTGTAAAAACTTCTTAAAACACAACACTAAGTGTTGAAGAGCTCTGCAGGCATTAACTAATGTAGGTATACAAACAAACATAAAAACACAGCATGAAATTCAGTAAACATCATCTCTGGATAAGATTCATTTTTCTGAACCTGTAAAAAGCCATTTTTAAATTTAGTTCTTGTAACAGAGTGAAGATTTTGTGCATGATGAGGTGTTTTTGGCTGTCTGAAAGATTTAAGGTTTGCATTTTTTATGGCAGAGGAACAGATTTGGGATACTTTTCTATCTTTTGTGAATGCACTGATGTAATATAAGTTCACTCTGTAAAGTAAAACCCTTCCCACAGTCTGAACAGTGATACGGTTTCTCTCCTGTGTGAATGCGCTGGTGCAGTTTGAGATCACTCTGTTGAGTAAAACTCTTCCCACAGTCGAAACAGTAATATGGTTTCTCTCCTGTGTGAATGCGCTGGTGCAGTTTGAGATGAGTCTGTGTAGTAAAACACTTATCACAGTCTGAGCAGTAATACGGTTTCTCTCCTGTGTGAATGCGCTGGTGTATTTTGAGAGTACTCTGTGTAGTAAAACACTTATCACAGTCTGAGCAGTAATACGGTTTCTCTCCTGTGTGAATGCGCTGGTGATTTTTGAGATGACTCTGTTCAGTAAAACTCTTCCCACAGTCGAAACAGTAATACGGTTTCTCTCCTGTGTGAATGCGCTGGTGTTTTTTGAGATTACTCTGTTCAGTAAAACTCTTCCCACAGTCGAAACAGTAATACGGTTTCTCTCCTGTGTGAATGCGCTGGTGTTTTTTGAGATCACTCTGTTGATTAAAACTCTTTCCACAGTCTGAGCAGTGATACGGTTTCTCTCCTGTGTGAATGCGCTGGTGATTTTTGAGATGACTCTGTTCAGTAAAACTCTTCCCACAGTCGAAACAGTAATATGGTTTCTCTCCTGTGTGAATGCGCTGGTGCAGTTTGAGATGAGTCTGTGTAGTAAAACACTTATCACAGTCTGAGCAGTAATACGGTTTCTCTCCTGTGTGAATGCGCTGGTGTATTTTGAGAGTACTCTGTGTAGTAAAACACTTATCACAGTCTGAGCAGTAATACGGTTTCTCTCCTGTGTGAATGCGCTGGTGATTTTTGAGATGACTCTGTTCAGTAAAACTCTTCCCACAGTCGAAACAGTAATACGGTTTCTCTCCTGTGTGAATGCGCTGGTGTTTTTTGAGATTACTCTGTTCAGTAAAACTCTTCCCACAGTCGAAACAGTAATACGGTTTCTCTCCTGTGTGAATGCGCTGGTGTTTTTTGAGATCACTCTGTTGATTAAAACTCTTTCCACAGTCTGAGCAGTGATATGGTTTCTCTCCTGTGTGAATGCGCTGATGCAGTTTGAGAGTACTCTGTTGAGTAAAACTCTTCCCACAGTCTGAGCAGTGATACGGTTTCTCTCCTGTGTGAATGCGCTGGTGTATTTTGAGAGTACTCTGTGTAGTAAAACACTTATCACAGTCTGAGCAGTAATACGGTTTCTCTCCTGTGTGAATGCGCTGGTGATTTTTGAGATGACTCTGTTCAGTAAAACTCTTCCCACAGTCGAAACAGTAATACGGTTTCTCTCCTGTGTGAATGCGCTGGTGTTTTTTGAGATTACTCTGTTCAGTAAAACTCTTCCCACAGTCGAAACAGTAATACGGTTTCTCTCCTGTGTGAATGCGCTGGTGTTTTTTGAGATCACTCTGTTGATTAAAACTCTTTCCACAGTCTGAGCAGTGATATGGTTTCTCTCCTGTGTGAATGCGCTGATGCAGTTTGAGAGTACTCTGTTGAGTAAAACTCTTCCCACAGTCTGAGCAGTGATACGGTTTCTCTCCTGTGTGAATGCGCTGGTGTTTTTTGAGATCACTCTGTTTAGTAAAACTCTTGACAGAGTGCTGATGTTTCTCCATGTCGGGACTTGGCTCCATCTGTCTGTGAAATGTAGCAAACAATTTCTGCGTTTTCAGGAGATTCTTCTGGATGGCTTGTGCTTCACCTCTTTCAGCAGTTTAACACTGCTCTTTATTAAATATCCTGGTTGTTTATTCTGGAAAAACAAAGAAAAAAAAATTGTGTATTAAAATAAAAGCAGGTCAATTAACCAAAAATAACTACCTACATTAGTTACACTATATGGAGAAAACTACTGGGACACCTTCATACTACAATAAAGGCTTCAGTACTTTTATCCCATTATAAATTCACAGACATTTTAATATGTAGTTGTATCTTGACTGTCAGCAGGCTGCAGCTGCAAAATGTATGTAGCAGAAACACTGCTGCTCTCCTGAGCACTGAATACAGTGTTATACTACTACTTTAGTAGTATCACACTTTACACTATAATCCATACTACTAAAACTTGAAGCTCGGCTCCGCTCCGGTCCACACCTAGAACCTCCCGCTAGGAAGCCGAGCGGAGCGCAGTGCGGCCGAACCGAGTTCCTCGATTAGGCTCGGCCCTGATGCAGAATTTTAGATTTTAGATGCAGAATGAGCACACCTGATGCTTCCACAAGTGATTAAACAGGAGAGATAGTTGAGGGAGGCAGGTCTAATTCAGTGGTTCGGCTTTCAAAGGTCTGATAAACTTCAGCTTGCTCCCAATTATGCCGGAAAGTGGAGTTGACTAGCAACGGAAATGCATCTAATCTGTTCCACCACCTCAAGCAGTTTCACTACACACAATATCTTCCTTATTCTGGCTGAAGCACTTATGTAGTTTATGTTGTATCTAAGTTATTTCTAGTTGATATAGGTTTGTTTATTTGACGGTGATATCGTGTTCCTTTTATATGAATGAAGGCTTTCTGCATTCTTTATCCTGGATGAGGCACTTTTGTTTTGATCTGTTAAATATGTTTACAAAAGGATAAGAAGCTCTGCCTCTGTTGTAATGTAAAGTTATTTATATTGGTAAAATGTAAATAGGTTATTGGTTTGTGTTTGACAGAGATGTCATGTTTTTATATTGCTACATGCAAATAAAGGTGAGCATTAATTCATTCTGACCATTTTTTTATTTCTAAAGTATTATACAGTTTTTTATGAGAGGAGGCTTTAAAGACAGTAATAGGTACAGATTTCCATTGCAGGGATTCCTAACAGTTTTTCTGAGGCCTTCCAAATATTTATATCGATATCGAAATTATATTGTATCGACCGAAATTAAGGAATGTATCGTGATATAAATTTTGGCCATATCGTCCAGCACTAGCTGTAAATATGTTATACTGCTCTAACAAAGTGTATCTCGTTTTATCTTATAAATATCTTTGTAATTTTCTGACTTGCAGTACATCTCTACCCCTCACCTTTTATAATCAAATATTTAGTTTTTCAATACAATAATTTCAGTGACCGGAAGCAAAAAGCCTGTATTAAATGTATATGCTTGATGAAGAGTCTCGACTTACCCCTTCCTGTTTTTATGTTCTAGAAATGAGATAATATTACTTTTTTTATTCAGGTGTAGGACCATTTATGGGATAATTTATCTGCATACAATCACAGCTCCAGAAATGACATTAATCTGTTTTAATAAGGCAGTATGCCATAAATATCGTAAGAAATAATGTTGCCAATATTTTTGAATATCATGAACTATATTACCCTGAAATATGGAGCCATATCACCCACCCCTAATTATCACATTCAGGGTAGTACTTTCTTGCTGTTTTAAGCAAAAGAAAAATTCACACTGTTTTCATTTCCTATTATATATCTTCTAGAGACATTTTATATATGTTTATGTCCAGTATAATTTATTTTACTTTAATCCTGCATATATGGAGTGCATTATTACCCAGCAAAAAGCTACACATCGGCCCTTCGTGGGCTAAGTGCGGGCACTGTGGGCAGGGGCTAGCCCATTAAAATTCCAAACAGGCCCAACATGGGTTTTCTGTGGGCAGCCTGTTCATTGGCTCGCCCACTCAAATCCTATAAAAGGCCGCTGTGGGCTAGCCTAAACTGGTCCAGTGCATTAATGCCCCTGTAGGCCCAGTGTGGGAATTATTTGGACAGCCAACACTTTGATGCGCCCACACAAATCCCAGGCAGGCCCACTGTGGGTCAGCCCACATTTAGCCTGCACCATTTCACACCCTGAAGGGCCAGTGTGGGATATATGTGGGCAAAGCACAGTTTAGCATGCCCACACAAATCCCATGCAGAGCCAGTGTGGGTCAGCCCAAATTCAGCCTGCACCATTTCATACCCGGTATGGGTTATATGTCGGCAACCTGCACTTTGGCATGTGCACACAAATCTCATGCAGGGCCACTGTGGGTCAGCCCTAATTCAGCCTGCACCATTTACACACTGTAGGCATTGTGGGTTATATGTGGGCAGCACGCACACATATGTGAGCATGCCCACACAAATCCTATGCTAGGTTACTCTGGGTCAGCCCAAATTTACCATACAATATTTTACAATCTGAAAGTTTGTGTCATAACAAGTTCATATGAAGGGTATCTGAATATTTTTTATTGTTTTTGTCTGTGAGAGCTAGGTAGATTAGCTAGCTTAGTGGATAGGAGCAACACTGTGTGAAATGTAGTATCAGCTCTGAAAGATTTTCTAAACCAAAAGTGGAGAAAAATCAAGGTACCACAGCAGAGTTGTGCAGAGACCTTTGGAGGGGCACACACACACACACACATAGTAACATCTCATATTTTTCAAGACATATACTGTATAGCTATACATTTTTATTTATAAAAATATTTTTATTTAATATTTTGGATAGCTACGAATTTGCTCCATGGTGCTGATTCATAATCTCACCTTTATTATTGGTAGTGCTGATAATAAATAAATACAAATATTAAATTATAAATGTTTTTGTGCTTGACTATACACTTTGTGTAAGCCAGCAAGGTTATAAAAGTTACATATTTTTTTATTTTTGCATGTGATATTTAATTGTGAGGATCATGTAACCAACGAATCCACCCCCCTCCCCTCCCCCCTCCCTGCACGTGCCTTTACCACAGAGCAACGATCAAGCTTAAAGGCAACGTCAGTGAGTGACTTTGGTCTGTCAAAGTGACTGAAAGGTAAGTTATAATTTCTGTTCTACTATACGCTTTTCTATTTTTTGCTAAGATACGCTAATGTGGTGCTAATGCAGTTACCACTCTCAGGTTATTGTAGCATTATAAGGGTAGCTATGTTGAAGTTAGCATTGTGCTAAAAAAAGTTAGCATTGTCCTAAGTTAGAATGAGAATTTACCTCACATTTAAATAACACGAGGGGCTCCCAAGTTGGCAGCTTATCTCGGCTCTTGGAGAAAGACTGCTGTTAAGTAAGTTAACTTTATATCCAAGTATGTCAACAATAACCAGCTAAGGGAACAATGGCTTGCTAAGGGAAATATTAAGGGAAATGGAAAATGGAAAGATATCCACTTAAGCTAAGGGAAAGATATCCAGCTAAGCTAAGGGAAAGATAGCCAGTTAAGCTAAGGGAAAGATATCCAGTTAAGCTAAGGGAAAGATAGCCAGTTAAGCTAAGGGAAAGATAGCCAGTTAAGCTAAGGGAAAGATAGCCAGTTAAGCTAAGGGAAAGATAGCCAGTTAAGCTAAGGGAAAGATAGCCAGTTAAGCTAAGGGAAAGATAGCCAGTTAAGCTAAGGGAAAAATAACCAGTTAAGCTAAGGGAAAGATAGCCAGTTAAGCTAAGGGAAAAATAACCAGTTAAGCTAAGGGAAAGATATCCAGCTAAGCTAACGGAAATATAGCCAGTTAAGCTAAGGGAACGATAGCCAGTTAAGCTAATGGAAAGCTAGCCAGTTAAGCTAAGGGAAAGATAGCCAGTTAAGCTAATGGAAAGCTAGCCAGTTAAGCTAAGGGAAAGATATTCAGTTAAGCTAATGCAAAGATAGCCAGTTAAGCTAAGGGAAAGATATCATTTTAAAAAGTTTTGGTATTTTTGTGAACCTGATATCCTGATATCGGCCACCTCACATGTTTATAGAATGTAACTACCAGTCACACACAGTGACTGTAAAGGCTATTTATGTTTCACCATGAACAGCCTGAAGAAATTCAAATTCAAATAACTATCACTATATAAGAATCACTGTAATCAAATACAGTCTGCAAATTTCTCTAAAATTAAGCATTGTACATGAAAAGACACTAACAGATGTAGTATTTACCTGACTGCATTCTCATATCTCTATATTATCATTTTAAGAGGCCGTGAGAAGATCAATCATGCCACCACCAAAGGATGCAGAGATCGAGCAGGTTGCAAAGGTTTGGCTTTGGAATGCACGGGACCGTTCAGGTGGACGGAAGCATCGTCTCATGCAGTCTCTTCAAAAAAATAGTTAATTTATGATCTATGCTATATTAATGCATAAACAATGTTCATTTTTGATATTATGATGAACTATATCTGTTCTATTTATGTAAAGTACATCTATTTTCTCCTTCATTATTATTGCTGTGAGATAAAAACCTTAATGCAAAAACTAATGTTATATTCAATTAGAATTTTTTTTTTACTGGTTTGATTGGGATGACATTTTGGTTCCAAGTCTACAAGCAAGAGGAATAAAATTAATAATAGAGATCAGGGGTGGGTTTCCTGAAAGCTTCGTTACGCTAAGAACTTCGTTAACTCGTACTTAAGATTGATCGTTAATTAAAGAGTGTTTCCCAAACCCGTGCGTAACTAAAGTACTACGTAAACTCGCTCGCAGATTAACGAGTGACCTCACCCAGTCGATATTCTTAAGAGGTTCTTTAAGGGATCTCTACTTGCAGTTCAGCACCTTAAACACCAGGGACCGCCAATTTTGAGGGAGAAAAATTATAATTTCCCTGCTTGAAACAATTATATTATGTTACTATTAATTATAATCAATTATATTATATATATAATTATTATTATAATAATTAATATTATTATATTATATTATATTATATTATATTATATTACATTATATTACATTATATTAGATTAGATTATTTCCCGTGTCTGCGGGTGCTCCGGTTTCGTCCCACAGTCCAAAGTTCAGGCTAATTGGATGTCGGATAAAAACTCTATTATATGACAAACTAACCCACATGATACATAAGGCATTTACTAACACATAGGATCTATTGTATGGCGGACTAACCACGTGTTATTGACATATTAGCATATAACATATGAAATCTATTGTGTGACTGGTTTAGCTCATGCTTAAGGCATTTTGGTCACTGCATGATCCTAACTAACGGCCATCAATCATCGACTGGTGCACTCTGTATGAACTAAATTGCTACAGGGGAGGCTCTTAGACCAAAGCGGCCTTCTCTGTGTGTGGGGGGTGCCTCCCTAAACCTGCAGCTCTTCAAAGCGGGGAGTGACGCACACGCACACAGATAATGCAACAATGTTCAGTTCTGGCTGGACACAGTCAAGGCCAAGCACTAGTGGTCCGGTCAGACACGTGAAACGGATTACTAACACGTGAAATTATGCATACTGTGGGGGAAAATCAACATTTATTCCATGTATTCCTGATTTACTTCATGTATTCATAATCAATTACACTGATTATTCCTGTTAATCATTCAATCAGTATTATTACTCCCTGTAACAGAGTTACACTATATTCTTGTATTTTATCATTGAGTGTTATGTGAACTTGTATTCTCTGCTCCTGTGACAAGGCTCAGACTTGAGGGGCAAAAGGAAAGAAAGTCGAGGGTTGCCTGGAAACAAGCTTGTCATAGCAAATGGAGTTTTCTGATTTATGAATTATTCTCTCCTAAAAAGCTTATCATCTGTTATACGTGCGGTTTCTGTTCCTCTTTTTGAGAGAACAAGACGTCCAGTGTTTTTTCAGCATCTTTTCTCTGGTTTGGTCCATATATGGTAGTGATTGGTTCCAAAAACAAGTCATGGGGACATTACCTCATGTATGCACGGGACCGTATAAAAATGCCCGGTCGACACAGAAAAGGGGGCTCCGATTTTTCCTGACTACTTTCATCTACATTGCCTTGCTTGCTGTATTTTTCTTTTGCAACCTCAAAATAAAAGACTTCTCTTTTGGCATCCCGGGTCTTTTGTTTTGTCATTTGTCGATTTCCATGACAATACTAACATGAGATGATTTTAGCAACGCCTCATCAGCAGGTTTCACGTCATTTGGGGTATAAACATGGAGTCAGATCAGAGGGGGGTCAGAACTTATGCTGGGACGGCTGTTAAATGTCTTGTGTGCATGGTTCTCCTGAGCTCAGTAATAAATACTTGGTTTGCTTTCAACTTCACTCCACCTGTCTACGACTCTCTCTATCAAACGAACACGTAGGGGAGTTGTACCCCGGATGAGGGGTGGGTGTGGACCCATCTTTCATTTTCTTTTTTACAACAAAAGTATCTAACAATTATAAATTATTATTTTGCTAAAAAATAATAATTTATAAATGTTTAATACTTTTTAGAATAAAAATGTATACTGTTGTTTATACATTCCAGACTCTGTTGAGTGACTGAGATTCAGAGCAGATTCTGAAGTGAGTTTTTTCTCTATAGAGATTCTCTGATTGCTGCTTGCTCCTGTACAACTCCAACAAATAGCACTTACTAATTACTATGGAAAGATCAGTGTCATCGTTAGAGCCCCAGTTGTGACATTGATTCCAGTAGACACTTTTTAAAAAATCTAAATTTCATTTAAAATATTATGGTTACATTTTCTTTGCATTTACCTTCTTGATGTTCTGCAGATTCTTGAAAAGGAGATCGTACTGCAGCAGATCTTGTTTGTTGCTCACCTTGTCTAAAGTCTTACTATTTATGTATTCTGAAAGCTTTCCATAAATTGAGGTCATTCACACCTACTCCCTGTAAAATCACTCTCTGACATCACAATGGACCATCCTGAATTCTGTAGAGAAGGGTACTTTTGAAACTTCATATGCAAATATCAGTTTTAAATGAATTAATTGAGTTTGTTTGTTGATAGAATGGTAAAAACAAGTTTACCATCAACAATGAGGACCAAGTCCATCTGGTACAACATTTATTACACAGTGTTAAAAAGGTTTTATCAATTTGGTGTACATTTTTGAACAGTGTTAACTTGCATGGTAAATTTTGTCAGTATAAAAATTGTTTGAATATCCATGGTGACCATCACAAAGTGAAGCATTGATTTTTTAATACAAGGAGTAAGTGCTTCTCTTTGGGGTAGTTAAAATGGTACTGTTGTTCAATTAAGTGAAAGCTCATCTTATTCGGTTCATTTTCAGTAATTAAAGTTTATTATTCAGTTTTAAATAAAATATGAACTACATGAATTCATTATATTATATACCAATAGTACTATGATATTAAGAATTATTTGTTAACATAGGGTTTCTTGGTGTAAAGCACTCTTACATATTGAAAGAATCCTGAAGATTTCTTAGTTCTAATGGCTCTAAAGTTCTAAAGTCTAAAGTGCTCCTTTTTCTCAGACACATTCTCCTCTATGTCTCTGTCATGGTGAAAGAGATGTGAGAAATCCTCACTGAGAGAAAACCTTTTCTTAGACGGCATTTTCAGTAGAGAGAGAGAGAGCAGAAAGAGAGAGAGACAGAACACATAGAGAACTGGTTTAGAAGCTGCTGTGAAACATTTCTCTGCATAACCACTATGTTGTGTGAACTATCAATATGTTTGTAGAAACAATATATTCCTCCACAGAATGAGAAATATCAAGTTCTCGTGAGAATAATGTTTTCCCCGCCCCCCTGTCCTGTGAACTGTCAGTGGTTCTTGCACTAATACAGTTATAATTATGTTATTTTAGGGATCTTAAGTTGTTGAATTATAAAATTACATGTCATATTGGCCTTTACATTATTCAACACAAACGTGTAAAATTCTGATATTTTTTATATGTTTTACAAAGCTAAAACAGCCTGGGGTCAAATTGACCCCAAACAAAACTGATGTATACAAAATGTGTACAGGACTCAAAAAATCCCTTCTCTTTGGGGTGGTCAAAATTATACTATTGATCAATTGAAAGCTCACCTTATTCGGTTCATTTTCAGTAATCAGTATTTATTATTTAATTTTAAATTAAATATGGACTACATGATTTTGTTATATTATATACCAAACATAACTAATCAAATTAATTAATTAATTGATAATTTGTTTTTTTACTTGTAATTTCTTGGTGTAAAGAACTCTTACATATTAAAAAATCCTGAAGATTTCTTATTTCTAATGGATCTTTGTATCGAAGAAATTGTTAAAAAGAAATGTCACAATTGTTAACAATTGTAAAAATAGAGCTGATCTTTGAGTAAATTTTTGTAAGTGTTATTTGTTGGGGTAGTTTTAAGTGACTCAAGCAACCAGAGGTGTTTGTCTCATATTTCTACACCAAACCAGATACCAGATATAATCTGGCCAAAGTATTCTCCAACACCAGTAACTTCTTCCTTTAATATGTACAAAAAATAGTGTAAAAATCGGCTAATATTTTGTAGCAGAATGAGAATTCTTGCTGAACTCATTTTGGAAAAGTCAAAAATGATTTTATCATCCTATTAACAAATAAACTATTGAACAAATCCTTTTTATTTTATAACTGTTAGTTTTAAACTGATATTTGAATATGAAGTTTAAAATGCTTTTACAAGTGTGAAGTACCCTTCTATACAGAAATCAGGATGGTCCATTGTGATGTCAGAGAGTGATTTTACAGGGAGGAGCTGTGAATGACCTCAGTTTATGGAAAGCTTTCAGAATAAATAAATAGACACTCTTGGGGAAATGAGCAACAGTTCCTAATATAAAAGTCCACTTGAAAATATTACATTTGTTTCCAGAGGGATTATCGAGGAGATGTTCAGGTAAAACAGGTAAGAAGTGGAATTGCATAAGAATAAGTGGATTTTTAAACATTTGTCCACAATATCTAAAATAAAATGTTAAATGACTTTAAACAAGACATTTACATATTACTAAATAACCAATGTTTAAAAATGTAGTAGATCCTGTTATTAATTAGGATCTGAGCCATTAGTTTAAGGAATTTTAATGGTAAATAATGTATAACCTTTTTAACACTGTGTATGTAATAAATGCTAAAGAGCTTTCACTTAATTGATCAACAGTACCATTTAGACTACCCCAAAGAGAAGCACTTACTCCTTGTATTAAATACTCAGTGCTTCACTTTGTGATGGTCACCATAGATATTCAAACAATTTTGTACTGACAAAATTTACCATGCAAGTTAACACTATTCAAAAATTTACACTAAATTGATAAAATCTTTTTAACACTGTATGTAATAAATGCTAAAGTTATACCAGATGGACTTGGTCCTCACTGTTGATGGTAAACTTCAAGTGATGCCCCAACTTGTTTGCACTTACATTTCAATTTAGGTAAGATGGCTACAGTTAGAGTGACACTCAGAGATAGAAGAGATAGAAATGTGCACCAGTTTATCAGAAAAATGTATTTCGTTGTTAGAGTCACTTCAAACTACCCCAACAAACAGTGTTGGGAAGTAACGGATTACATGTAACGGCGTTACGTAATCAGATTACAAATTATAAGTAACTGTAATCCGTTACAGTTACTGCTTCAGTAAGTGGTAATCAGATTACAGTTACTCTGCTAAAATAAAAGGGTTACATTGCGGTACTTTCCTATTTTTGCTCTTCCAACACTGACAAAACGCAAATAACATTTTGCGGTGAAATCGCTCTGATATGACAGGGAACTGTCTGCCCCTCGTCCCATCTCGCTGCACACACACACAGGGAGGAGGGGCAGCGGCTCACAGCGGCTCCGCACACACAACGAGACGAAATTAACTGACATTTTGGTCAACGAATAAAAACGAGACGAAAATGTTTGGCAGGGACGAAATCCAATCAGAACTGATTTAGGTCTGTGAAAGGTAGGGTCCAGTTAGGAAGAGATCCAATCACTGCTACTTTAGCGAAGGTGGAGTACCCGCCTCTCCTGCAGCAGCGCCGCGCGGAATTAAACTGTCGATACAGAGCTCGACTGGAAGTTAACTCTACAGTGTTCAGCAGGGAGAGAGGGAGAGAGAGAGAGAGAGAGAGGGGCGATATATTTCTCTTTTGACGTCGCGAAAAACAAGATAACGTGTAAACCGCGTGGAGCGACTCCATTACCGGTAAAAACACCACTAATCTTTCAGCTTCTGCAGACCAGAGTCACACAGATCTCCATGCAGAGATCCGCGTTTTAATACTGATGTTATTTCATGAGCTGATGTGTTTAACTCGGCAGTGCACTAAAACACAGAACTGATACAGAACCCTAACTCATTAAGATCAGATCATCTGTTTAGTCTCACAGTGGGAAATATATAGCTAGTGTTAAAGCAGCAGCAGGTCAGAAAGGAACTCAATAATATAACCAAAATAAAACAATAAAATAAGTCAATCTATGAACCCAAAAGTCTGTGTAAAGTTCCTTACAGCACTTTCTCATAGGTTTCTCACTTTAACTCATGAAGTCTCTCTGTACATCCTGAGAGCATCTCTACAGGACAGTGTGTGAAGGTGTGTTTTCATCTCATTTATAGACTGTAGCTCCAGTAGATGTGCTGGGTTACTGCTGGAGATAAAACTAGATCATTTAAAAGCTGTTTTTGCATCTACAGCTCTGTTCAAACTATAATTTAACTATTCAGATGTTTTATGACCTGATTTCTAGAGCAAAATTTTAAATGTAAAATATGTATAGTCACACACCTACAATAATAATAGTAATAATAATAATAATATACATTAAATCATATATAAATATATATTCACTTTCAAACATTAACAATATTACTCAAGTGGTTATTAAACGTTTCATTTCGTATAAGTGTATAGTTAATAATTCAAGGGAACTGATGAAAAAGCATTTACATTTACACCCTTTACATTTTAGTCGACTAAATTTACTGTAATTTTAGTCGACTATATTCTTATGACATTAAGTCGACTAAAACTAAAAACATTTCAGATGACTAAATTGTGACTAAAACTAAATACTATTTTTGTCTAGACTATGACTAAGACTAAATCACAATTTGTTGTCAAAATTACACTGGAGGCAAACCTGCAAATAGATAGGTTACGGTTGTTGTTACATTGTTTGGTTTTAAATGGTTTTATCATCAATTTATAGAAGTGTTTCATAAAATTGTTTGATGAAATGGTTTCATAAGTATTTTTATAGAGTGATTGAAAAGGCTGTTTTATTTGTTTATCTATTTGTTACATTCATTCAGGCTTAAAAAAATGACAATATTTAAAGTAATCCAAAGTAATCAGATTACGTTACTCACTTGAAGTAATGTAACTGATTACGTTACAAATTACATTTTGAGTGATGTAATCAGTAATCTGTAAGGGATTACATTTTAAAAGTAACCTTCCCAACACTGCCAACAAATAGCACTTACTAATCACTATGAAAAGGTCAGTGCTGTTGTTAGAGCACCAATTGTAACATTGATTCCAGTAGATACTTTTTTTAAAATCTAAATTTCATTTAAATATTATTTTACATTTTCTTTGTATTTACCTTCTTGATGTCCTGCAGGTTCTTGAAAAGGAGATCGTACTGCAGCAGATCTTGTTTGTTGCTCACCTTGTCGAAAGTCTTACTATTTATGTATTCTGAAAGCTTTTCATAAATTGAGGTCATTCACAGCTCCTCCCTGTAAAATCACTCTCTGACATCACAATGGACCATCCTGATTTCTGTATAGAAGGGTACTTCACACTTGTAAAAGCATCTGAAACTTCATATGCAAATATCAGTTTTAAATGAATTAATTGAGTTTATTTGTTGATAGAATGGTAAAAAAAGGTTTACCATCAACAGTGAGGACAAGGCCATCTGGTACAACTTTAGCATTTATTACATAAAATGTTAAAAAGGTTGTACCAATTTGGTGTACATTTTTGGTGTTAACTTACATGGTAAATTTTGTCAGTATAAAAATTGTTTGAATATCTAAGGTGACCATCACAAAGTGAAGCATTGATTATTTAATACAAGAAGTGCTTCTCTTTGGGTAGTTAAAATTGTAGTATTGATCATTTAAGTGAAAGCTCATCTTATTCGGTTCATTTTCAGTAATTAAAGTTTATTATTCAATTTTAAATTAAATATGAAGTACATGATTTCATTATATTATATACCAACAGAACTATGATATAAAGAATCTTTTGTTAACATAGGGTTTCTTGGTGTAAAGCACTCTTACATATTGAAAGAATCCTGAAGATTTCTTAGTTCTAATGGGTCTAAAGTCCTCAGACACATTCTCCTGTATGTCTCTGTTATGGTGAAAGAGATGTGAGAAAACCTTTTCTTAGACAGCATTTTCAGTAGAGAGAGAGAGAGCAGAAAGAGAGAGAGACAGAACACATAGAGAACTGGTTTAGAAGCTGCTGTGAAACCTTTTTATATCTCTGCATAACCACTATGTTGTGTGAACTATCAATATGTTTGTAGAAACAATATATTCCTCCACAGAATGAGAAATATCAAGTTCTCGTGAGAATTATGTTTTCCCCACCCCCCTGTCCTGTGAACTGTCAGTGGTTTTTGCACTAATACAGTTATAATTATGTTATTTTAGGGATCTTAAGTTGCTGAAGATTATAAAATTACATGTCATATTGGCCTTTACATTATTCAATACAAACGTGTAAAATTCTGATATTTTTTTATATGTTTTACAAAGCTAAAACAGCCTGGGGTCAAATTGACCCCAAACAACACGGATGTATACAAAATGTGTACAGGACTCAAAAAATCCCTTCTCTTTGGGGTAGTCAAAATTATACTATTGATCAATTGAAAGCTCACCTTATTCGGTTCATTTTCAGTAATCAGAATTTATTATTTAATTTTAAATTAAATATGGACTACATGATTTTATAATATTATATACCAAACATAACTAATCAAATTAATTAATTAATTGATAATTTGTTTTTTTACTTGTAATTTCTTGGTGTAAAGCACTCTTGCATATTAAAAAAATCCTGAAGATTTCTTAGTTCTAATGGATCTTTGTATCGAAGAAATTGTTAAAAAGAAATGTCACAATTGTTAACAATTGTAAAAATAGAGCTGATCTTTGAGTAAAATTTGGTAAGTGTTATTTGTTGGGGTAGTTTTAAGTGACTCAAGCAACCAGGGGTGTTTGTCTCATATTTCTACACCAAACCAGATACCAGATATAATCTGGCCAAAGTATTCTCCAACACCAGTAACTTCTTCCTTTAATATGTACAAAAAATAGTGTAAAAATTGGCTAATATTTTGTAGCAGAATGAGAATTCTTGCTGAACTCATTTTGGAAAAGTCAAAAATGTTTTTATCATCCTATTAACAAATAAACTATTGAACAAATCCTTTTTATTTTATAACTGTTAGTTTTAAACTGATATCTGCATATGAAGTTTCAAATGCTTTTACAAGTGTGAAGTACCCTTCTATACAGAAATCAGGATGGTCCATTGTGATGTCAGAGAGTGATTTTACAGGGAGGAGCTGTGAATGACCTCAATTTATGGAAAGCTTTCAGAATAAATAAATAGACACTCTTGGGGAAATGAGCAACAGTTCCTAATATAAAAGTCCGCTTGAAAATATTACATTTGTTTCCAGAGGGATTATCGAGGAGATGTTCAGGTAAAACAGGTAAGAAGTGGAATTGCATAAGAATAAGTGGATTTTTAAACATTTGTCCACAATATCTAAAATAAAATGTTAAATGACTTTAAACAAGACATTCACATATTACTAAATTACCAATGTTTAAAAATGTAGTAGATTCTGTTAGATAATTATGATCTGAGCCATTAGTTTAAGGAATTTTAATGGTAAATAATGTATAACCTTTTTAACACTGTGTATGTAATAAATGCTAAAGAGCTTTCACTTAATTGATCAACAGTACCATTTAGACTACCCCAAAGAGAAGCACTTACTCCTTGTATTAAATAATCAGTGCTTCACTTTGTGATGGTCACCATAGATATTCAAACAATTTTGTACTGACAAAATTACAAGTTAACACTGTTCACAAATTTACACTAAATTGATAAAATCTTTTTAACACTATGTAATAAATGCTAAAGTTATACCAGATGGACTTGATCCTTACTGTTGATGGTAAACTTCAAGTGATGCCCCAACTTGTTTGCACTTACATTTCAATTTAGGTAAGATGGCTACAGTTAGAGTGACACTCAGAGATAGAAAAGATAGAAATGTGCACCAGTTTATCAGAAAAATGTATTTCGTTGTTAGAGTCACTTCAAACTACCCCAACAAATAGCACTTACTAATCACTATGAAAAGGTCAGTGCTGTTGTTAGAGCACCAATTGTAACATTGATTCCAGTAGACACTTTTTTTTAAAATCTAAATTTCATTTAAATATTATTTTACATTTTCTTTGTATTTACCTTCTTGATGTCCTGCAGGTTCTTGAAAAGGAGATCTTACTGCAGCAGATCTTGTTTGTTGCTCACCTTGTCTAAAGTCTTACTATTTATGTATTCTGAAAGATTTTCATAAATTGAGGTCATTCACAGCTCCTCCCTGTAAAATCACTCTCTGACATCACAATGGACCATCCTGATTTCTGTATAGAAGGGTACTTCACACTTGTAAAAGCATCTGAAACTTCATATGCAAATATCAGTTTTAAATGAATTAATTGAGTTTATTTGTTGATAGAATGGTAAAAAAAGGTTTACCATCAACAGTGAGGACAAGGCCATCTGGTACAACTTTAGCATTTATTACATAAAATGTTAAAAAGGTTGTACCAATTTGGTGTACATTTTTGGTGTTAACTTACATGGTAAATTTTGTCAGTATAAAAATTGTTTGAATATCTAAGGTGACCATCACAAAGTGAAGCATTGATTATTTAATACAAGAAGTGCTTCTCTTTGGGTAGTTAAAATTGTAGTATTGATCATTTAAGTGAAAGCTCATCTGATTCGGTTCATTTTCAGTAATTAAAGTTTATTATTCAATTTTAAATTAAATATGAAGTACATGATTTCATTATATTATATACCAACAGAACTATGATATAAAGAATCTTTTGTTAACATAGGGTTTCTTGGTGTAAAGCACTCTTACATATTGAAAGAATCCTGAAGATTTCTTAGTTCTAATGGGTCTAAAGTCCTCAGACACATTCTCATGTATGTCTCTGTTATGGTGAAAGAGATGTGAGAAAACCTTTTCTTAGACGGCATTTTCAGTAGAGAGAGAGAGAGCAGAAAGAGAGAGAGACAGAACACATAGAGAACTGGTTTAGAAGCTGCTGTGAAACCTTTTTATATCTCTGCATTTCCACTATGTTGTGTGAACTATCAATATGTTTGTAGAAACAATATATTCCTCCACAGAATGAGAAATATCAAGTTCTCGTGAGAATTATGTTTTCCCCGCCCCCCTGTCCTGTGAACTGTCAGGGGTTCTTGCACTAATACAGTTATAATTATGTTATTTTAGGGATCTTAAGTTGTTGAAGATTATAAAATTACATGTCATATTGGCCTTTATATTATTCAACACAAACGTGTAAAATTCTGATATTTTTTTATATGTTTTACAAAGCTAAAACAGCCTGGGGTCAAATTGACCCCAAACAACACGGATGTATACAAAATGTGTACAGGACTCAAAAAATCCCTTCTCTTTGGGGTAGTCAATATGTTACTATTGATCAATTGAAAGCTCACCTTATTCGGTTCATTTTCAGTAATCAGAATTTATTATTTAATTTTAAATTAAATATGAACTACATGATTTCATTATATTATATACCAAACATAACTAATCAAATTAATTAATTAATTGATAATTTGTTTTTTTTACTTGTAATTTCTTGGTGTAAAGCACTCTTGCATATTAAAAAAATCCTGAAGATTTCTTATTTCTAATGGATCTTTGTATCGAAGAAATTGTTAAAAAGAAATATCACAATTGTTAACAATTGTAAAAATAGAGCTGAACTTTGAGTAAAATTTGGTAAGTGTTATTTGTTGGGGTAGTTTTAAGTGACTCAAGCAACCAGGGGTGTTTGTCTCATATTTCTACACCAAACCAGATACCAGATATAATCTGGCCAAAGTATTCTCCAACACCAGTAACTTCTTCCTTTAATATGTACAAAAAATAGTGTAAAAATCGGCTAATATTTTGTAGCAGAATGAGAATTCTTGCTGAACTCATTTTGGAAAGTCAAAAATGATTTTATCATCCTATTAACAAATAAACTATTGAACAAATCCTTTTTATTTTATAACTGTTAGTTTTAAACTGATATTTGAATATGAAGTTTAAAATGCTTTTACAAGTGTGAAGTACCTTTCTATATAGAAATCAGGATGGTCCATTGTGATGTCAGAGAGTGATTTTACAGGGAGGAGCTGTGAATGACCTCAATTTATGGAAAGCTTTCAGAATACATAAATAGTAAGACTTTAGACAAGGTGAGCAACAAACAAGATCTGCTGCAGTACAATCTCCTTTTCAAAAATCTGCAGGACATCAAGGTAAATTCAAAGAAATTGTAACCATAATATTTTTAATTTAATTTAGATTAAAAAAAGTTCCTACTGGAATCAATGTTACAATATGTACTCTAACAACGGCACTGATCTTTCCATAGTAATTAGTAAGTGCTATTTGTTGGAGAACAGGAGCAATCAGAGAATCTCTATAGAGGAAAAAACTCTCTTCAGAATCTGCTCTGAATCTCAGCCACTCAACTGAGTCTGGAATGTATAAAAACATACACATTTTTATTCTAAAAAGTATTAAACATTTATTACTTATTATTTTTAGCAAAATAATAATTCATAATTGTAAGATACTTTATAGAATAAAATTTAACTTATTTCCTAAAAACAGAACAACTACAACTATTTAATCACAGCAGAAATAATTATTAAAGCTTTTAAACTGCAGTTTTAATCCTATTAAACATGTTCTGTGTGTAACTCCAGCATCAGTAGCAGAAATGCTAGTAATAAAAAACATTAGTTGTAGAAAATAGAAATATAGGGTATGTTTTCTTTCCTATTTTAGTGAAATACTTTGTTCTACTTTAAAATTAAAGGAAAACTCAGAGAAGTAGTTATACAGTGTTTTAAATGAGAGTTTTAGCTGTTTAGCTCCATTCAGCTCCATGCATTGAGGACTCCCTCGCGGGCTCCCTCTAGCGGTGATGGGGTATAATGTGATATAGCGGGGGAGGGGGCGGGGCTCTACATAACCCGGATGACGCTGAGCTTCCGGGGTCTGTAGCTGGAGCGGAGGAAGAGCAGAATCAGCTGAACTACAGAAGGTATGGAGAAGTTTCTCTCTCTCTCTCTCTCTCTCTCTCTCTCTCTCTCTCTCTCTCTCTCTCTCTCTCTCTCTCTCTTTATTTCAAAGGCAAGTGAGCACTGGATGTTAATCTACACAGATTTCTCTCCTGAAAACTGTTTATTTGGGTGTTTAAAGCGCTTCTGTTTATTTACAATAAACTTAGATTTACAGGTTTTTTTCAGCACTGAGGCAGGAGCATTAGCATTAGCAACATTAGCTTGTAAAATGACCCAGTGTTGTTACCAATACCACACCTAACAACTAAAGTTAACTATAAAGGAAAGGATTAACCATTACAGACAGCTTGTACATTATCCTACCATTTAGACTATATATCAACAACTTATCACAAATGTTATGTGTTTAAGGCTTCTAGTGGTATATTATTGTTTGAAATCGCCTGCTAGCTTAGCTTATTTATCTAGATAGCATTGGTTAGGTTAGCTAAAGTGGGCTAAAACCTTCACTTACCTTCAAAATAAATGTACCCTTCTATCCAGTTGCTGTATTTAAAAAAAACTTATTTTATATTTTTCTCCATCGTTCGTGGTACGTAAAATCACACAGCTTTTTATGCAGAGATTTAAAAAAAGTGTTAGCAATAGTAAAATGTTTTATGATGTGATTTATTTTGTGAGAATAATGTTTAAGTGTTCTTCTACAGTGGGAGCTGACATGTTTCCTTAGCGCGACTGGCAGAGAGAAAAACTGTTTAATAGGCAGAACTGGCCCATAATAGGGGACCAAAGTAGCTGGTGTTAACTAGCTAGCTAATGTTGCCAGCGTTTCTTTTTTAACCAGTAGCTAACATTATCTAGCTATCTAATGTTCCCAGTGTTTTTTTTAACCAAGTAGCTAATGTTCTCTAGCTAGCCAATGTTCACAGTGCTTTTTTTAACGAAGTATCTAATGTTACCTTGCTGGCTAATGTTGCCAATGTTTTTGTCCTGTCACCTAGTGTGGACTTTTTAAGAGGGATCTTGCAACACAGTAGCGATAGCAGCGAGTGTGGTGGCTGAGCTGTGAGAGCAGCTCTTAACAGAAGAGGAAAATACAGGCAGTTGCGTAGAAGATGCTTCTGCTACTTTTAAGTTATATGTCTGGCTGCATTTTGGCTCCAGTGGAAACAATAAACGATAACAGAGTGACCAACAAGACACAAACCATATATAAATACTGTAAGTTAATCCTACATGTGACTGTTTCATAGGCAGTTGTACTAATCTCTTAGCTCTGTACTGTATTTAAAAAATGTTCTGTCTCTGTTTGCACTTCAAGCATAGTCTTAATATGACTATTTATGGTTATGCATAGTTAAATTACAAGAGATTTAGGAGAAAATAACACAAACCATAGACTTAATATGACTGATTGTGGTTTGCACGTATTGTTTGCACTTTATAAGACCTAAAAAATATATTTTTATGTTATTCTTATTTTTATTTCTTATAAAATCAATGTAAGAGAAACCAGCCTGTTAAGTTTGCGTTATATGATTTTGTCAAATAAAACAAAAACTAGTTTTCAAGCCATTTTTCATTTTTGAAGTTTTCATTAAAGTTTTATTTTTAAATCTCTTTATTTTTAAAATTCTTTGTGAAAGAGAACGTTAGCCAATCTTATCCTGAGCTCTCTGCCTCGTCATCGACCCACTCAATCTGTAAAACCCAAGGATTTATGTCTTTCGGTCCCTCGTCTGGAAAAAAGTAATATTATCTAAATATGGAAAAAGTTAAGAGTCAGGACAAGAATTCACTCTCTCTGAAGCAAATTCATTCCAAACTGCTGAAATACACTGAGCTCATATAGTAATTTTATTTTATTCACTAAACGTTTTGTTACATTTCCAGGACAACTAAGAGGAATTGATAATATTTAAGGTGGAAGTGCTAGAATGATTTACTGCTTTAGTAACATTTAGTTAGAGTTGATGAAATTTGGAGCTGCTGCTCTGAATCTGCTGGTGTAGAGCTTCTGCTGCTCTTTGGTTCTGCAGATGAAGTTGGGCTTCGACCAGATGCTATGATACGCCACCATTTACTAAATTGATTTAGTAAACAAATCAGTTAAGCCATTGATGTGGAGCTGCAGTCTTTCTGGGTAAAAAGCACAATTACAATTACATTTCTCAGCAAATTTTCACTTGTGATCTACATAAAAAGGACTTTAGGAGTGCATATCACTGTTAGTCTGAAGCTAATGTGTTGGAAAATAATGTTATCTGGAGTTGTAAAAAAGGAATGTTTTATAAATTAGTGTGAAGGAAAAAGTTTGGACATCATTGGTTACGTGATCAATGTAGAATGATTTTGGCACAAGCCTCGAAGCTTCAGATTAAAGGGTGACATTTTTTTTTCTTCTTTCTTTACGTTCTCAGGATCTAGTGAGACCAGAAAAGAATCAAGACTGTTTGTCTAAACAGTGGGCAGTCTTTATAAAGGCAGTAAACAGGCTTCAGCCTGATTATTGCAAGTGGTAAAATGTGGGCTACCTCTAGTGGCTGGAGGACAACCAGCACCCCTTTTACACTAAGGACTTAGAAGTGGGAAAAATACTGAAACATTTGTGGTAATATGAAGATGTCTCAGATGTCAATATAGGCACCTCAGGCAGTTCTCTTCAGTTAATTGACCTGCTTTTATTGTAATATACAACTGCATTTTTCTTTGTGTTTTCCAGAAATGAAATTATTCTCCTGAACTTCTTCACCAACAACCAGGATATTTAACTAAGAGCAATGTTAAACTGCTAAAAGAGTTGAAGAACAAGCCGTCCTGAAGAGCCTCCAGAACACGCAGACATTGTTTGATACATTTAACAGACAAATGAAGCCAAGTCCCGACATGGAGAAACATCAGCACTCTGTCAAGAGTTTTACTAAACAGAGTAATCTCAAAAAACACCAGCGCATTCACACAGGAGAGAAACTGTATCACTGCTCAGACTGTGGGAAGAGTTTTACTAAACAGAGTAATCTCAAAAACCACCAGCGCATTCACACAGGAGAGAAACCATATTGCTGCTCAGACTGTGGGAAGAGATTTACTGCAAAGAGTAATCTCAAAATTCACCAGCGCATTCACACAGGAGAGAAACCGTATCACTGCTCAGACTGTGGAAAGAGTTTTAATAAACAGAATGCTGTCAAACTGCATCAGCGCATTCACACAGGAGAGAAACCATATCACTGCTCAGACTGTGGGAAGAGTTTTAATCATCAGAGTAGTCTCAAAATACATCAGCGCATTCACACAGGAGAGAAACCGTATCACTGCTCAGACTGTGGGAAGAGTTTTACTTTACAGAGTACTCTCAATAATCACCAGCGCATTCACACAGGAGAGAAACCGTATTACTGCTCAGACTGTGGGAAGAGTTTTACTGAACAGAGTGCTCTCCAAAAACACCAGCGCATTCACACAGGAGAGAAACCGAATTACTGCACAGACTGTGGGAAGAGTTTTACTCTACAGAGTACTCTCCAAATACACCAGCGCATTCACACTGGAGAGAAACCGTATTACTGCTCAGACTGTGGGAAGAGTTTTACTCAACAGAGTACTCTCCAAATACACCAGCGCATTCACACAGGAGAGAAACCGTATCACTGCTCAGACTGTTGGAAGAGTTTTGCTCAACAGAGTAATCTTCGAAAACACCAGTGCATTCACACAGGAGAGAAAACTCCATCTCAAATCAGTTAGAAGGCAATTAAAAGTGCAAATCGTAAGTCTTTCAGACAGAACACCTTATCCTACACAAATGTATTACTTGTGTCACTTGGGACACGTTCCACCAGAAAAAAAACATGAACTGAATTTAATAATGGATTTTACAGGTTCAGCAAAATGAATCTCATCCAGCGATCATGTTTACTGAATTCCATGTTATGTTTTCTTATATGTTCGATATTCCAGGATATTCTTTGTGAGACAGAGCTGAGTTTTTAGGGTGGTTACGGTAGGAGTTCAGTTCTGAAGAATGGAAAAAACTTAGTCTTTAAAATTTAGATGTCATAGTGAGTAGGATTCCTAGCTGGCAACTAAATGTTTTGGACCAAACCTTCAGAGCTTATGATTTTAATGATTTTAACCCCCTTTCTAGTATATGCAGATTTGATTATTTCTATTAATTTCTAGTATCTCTTTTTTCACTCTGTGGAAGCCGTCCTCAGTTCCCCAAGCTTAGCATAGCTTAGCTTAATACTATTAACCACTAGGCCCATCTGCATGAAAGAAGAAGTGAAAACACCACCTGAGGAACTCCAGAGTGTGCTCCCAAAAGTGAGACCCAGAGCCACAGAGAGACGACACTGTGCTGGGTACTGCCATCTGGACCAGAGGAGCATCCAGACTCTGCAGAGAGGCCAACAAAATCCTTTCCAGAGGTTAAATAAAACGCTCCAGCTGTAGTTCTCAAACTGAAATCAACCCACTCCAGGCTTGTGTAGTGCAGTAAGGTTGTGGGCTCATTCATTCCCTTTGCTGGTGTTCTCATTTGTCTATGGTTCAGTCGTTCTGATTAAAAATCTGTTACCATAGAGGGATATTTGGTTGTTGTATTACTCAAGTTTTATGCTCTCTTATCTTTTTCTTATTGAATATTATATGTTGTTTAAGGTTTTTAATCTCCAAAATTTACTAAGAATATCCAAATCTTGTAGTTTCTTAATTGTTTTTATCCACTACAAACTATTATCTTTGTATTGCTTCACCTCTATATTTACTCATCTGTGTGTTTTAATAAACGGCTTTTAGATTGCAGATCTGCAATCTCATTGTGTTTTCTCAACATATGTTTGACATGAAACCTATAGGCCTGAGATTGTCTCATGTTATTATTTGTTAAATACTCAAAGGCGCCCAACAGAGAAATCCAATGTAAAATGGATTTGTGTTGAAGTGTAACATAATAGTCAATTTAAGATTGAAATTCGGAAAATATGTTTTTTTGTTATTGGTTCAGGCTTAAAAGGGTTAAATATACAATAACTTCCAAAGGTAGAGTAACATGTTTTTAACTTGATTTCATGTTTATAAGGTTTTTTTTATGTGAATGCTTGTGGGTTGTGTTGTTTTTTGAAGAGCATAGTCATTCACCAACTATACTTAATTGTTATTTACTTAATTATTGACCATTATTATTGGTAGCTTGTCTAGCTAAATATCCAAACACAGCATTTGCTATTTTACTGACCAAATGTATAAACAAAGCATTTCCTGTATTACTGACTACTAGTATTGATAGCTAGCTAACTAAATATCCAAACACAGCATTTGCTGTTTAACTGACCACTATTATTGGTAGCTAGCCTAGCTAAATGTACAAACAAAGCAGTTGCTTTTTTACTGACCAATGTAAGTGTTTCAGCACTAGTAACAGTGTGTAACAGTCTGGTAAATTTGTTTTATTTCTTGCAATTTTTTTTCTTGTAAATTGTGTTCTCTTTCAAGCGTTCATTCGGTATCTCACTATGGGATACACCCCTCTCGCATATTTCTCATGTAGCCCCGGGTAAAAAAATAGTTCTAAAATAGATACACAAATAAATACAGCAATAATTAAAGTCTTATAAATGCATAGTGATGGTTTAAAAGAGTACTAAACATGTTCAAAATAGTCATTGTGTTTGTGTAAATAGTTTAAAAAGAAAAGAAAAGCAGTACAGAGTACATATTTCATTTCTTTTCTGTGTTAATGCAGGAAGGTTAGCTAAAAGTGATTAAGGGATCTACTGAGGGAGAAGTGTACAGGTGAAGGGTGGAGTAGAGGATTGGAACGGGCCCGCCCACGGGACGAGAGAGAACAGCGGAGATGCGGGAGTAGCAGCGCGGGAGAGGCGAGGAGGAAAAAGTTCCTCACAGGCTGAACTAAATTCACTAATAATCAGTATTAATTAAACTAACCGGTAATTTTAAGGACACTGAAGTCCATACTGAGAGTGAGCTGGTGGATAAAGCTGGGATAATCTCTCTATAAGTAAAGTTCTGTTAGCACTGTTAGCTTAGCCAGCTCGGCTAGCTGTGTTTAGCCTCGTGTATTAGCTGCTCTGCGCTAGCCGTGAACTCTCCGCTGCAGCGCCGCTCCGACAGACTGTTCCCCGGACTGACTCGCGCTCTCTCCGCCTCCACTGAACACCAGGA